>NW_023458571.1:4057874-4058256 GCF_013731165.1 Rhagoletis pomonella
TTGTTGCTGAAAAATTTAATTCGTTTGAAAACCAGTTCAGCGCAGACATGTATCAGGAAGCCTTCTGCTTCAGCCAATCAGAAAGAGCCTAAACCTTCCATTTGACACGCCAACACTCAAAAGATTTATATTCTCAAAAATATTCAAAACTAAAAATTATCAAAAAATATCAAAGTTGTATGAATGTTTGCCCGTCAAAGAGGTCAATGCGATAATTAGTTACTAGAGTGCCAGTTACTGTCGAAATTCGACAGTTTTTCTTAACACGTAGCAAAACTTATACGGTACAAATTAACTAACCGAAAAATCTCTGCTAAAACATTACCAATTTTTTTTTTCTGAGAAGGTCCTTGGAGGACTTCGGCAGGACTTGTAATTGACC
>NW_023458571.1:4058356-4059041 GCF_013731165.1 Rhagoletis pomonella
ATGATTTGATACATATCGATAGTTCGATGAATTTCAAGAACACTAAAATTCGATAACTCAACAAAATTCGTTAACTCGACCAATTTCGATAACTGTGAAATTCGATGGCTCGATAAATTTCGATAACTCAAAAATGTAAAAACTTTGGATACCTTTATAAATTTTTACTTTTGACATCTCCACATTTTTCGAAAACTATCTAAACATTTTGATAACTCTCTGTTCACTCTGTTAAACTCTGTTCAGACGATTAAATTCGATAAGCAGTGATAATTCGATAAGCTTATATAACCTTGAAATTTCGATAAATCGATATATTTTGAAAATTCCATAAACTTCGCTTCGATGAACCAACCAATTTCAGTAGATCAATAATTATCGATAACTCGGTAAGTTGAAAGAACTCCATGCATTACGACGCCTCGATATATTTCGTTAAGTCTATAAATAATGATAATTCAATAAATATCGATAACTTGATACATTTCTTTAACTTGACAAATTTCGTTAATCCACACGTTTTTATAGCTCGATAACTATCCGTAAATTTGGACAACTAAGTTTCTGTGTCTGTAAATTTCGACAACTCAGTAAAAATTGATCAGTTTGAATAATTCGATACGTTGCGATAACTTAAAAAGCATGGATAAATTTCGATAATTATAAACTTCGATGATTCGATAAA
>NW_023458571.1:4059141-4060685 GCF_013731165.1 Rhagoletis pomonella
AAATTTTTTAAAATTTTTTTTAAAATATTTTTTGTTCAAATTTTTTAAGTTTAAACCATTTTTTCATTTGAGGGAATTTTTTTCAAAAAAATCTTTACGGAACTATTTTTATTCATAAAAAACTCCATTTTTGGAGGTATTTTCAAATAGGTCCAGCTCACGTAAATCTTAATGTTTTTCCGAAATATTTTGGTGGACGTCTTAAAATATAATAGATTTTATAATTCCAATGGAAACACAGTACCGGTTTTTTTGTATGGGGAGTGATGTATCGACAATGCTTTTTTTGGAAATTTCAAGATCCTACCCCCTAATTTTATTCGATTTTATGAGAAATATTATTGCCTATTTTAATAGATTTTTTAAAGGTTATTTAGAGAGTTTTTGAATGACTATTTTCGATTCGATTTCAAAGATCGAATATGATCTGAGAAGAGGATACATAGGTCTTTAAAATCGTATATAACAATCTATTGTCCGACTAGGCTTGTTGGGGTTTTTTATCGGGTTAATTAAAAACAGACCCATATTTCTTTTATTTTTTTTTAATTTTTACAATCAATAATTTTACAATTTCAAAATATGGATTACTATCTTAAATTAAATCTATTTTTAAATAAACTGATAGATCATTTATTGCAACCGCATAAAAATTGTTTAAGTTAGGCGACTTTTTTTAAATACGATTATTTCAATAGTGTGGCTAAGCATTTTATCAATATTTATTCAAAATTGATATATACAATCGCTCTTTAGCAAAAAAGTGTATTTAAGAAATTTTAGGAAAATGGGGGTGGTACCGCCCACTTATATTATATATGCGTATCTCCAAAACTACTTGAGCGATCTCAACCATATTTGGTGAACACATTGCGCTTATGCTTCTTAAGACGTGGCCGCCTTATGTAAGTAGGAACTTAGAATGTACATTTGGTATCAGACATACTTCTGAGCCGCTTTACAAAGTAAGTTACGCGTAATGCAGAGCAGTCGCTCGGAGTAGTTCGGTGCTTGGAAATAACTTCGGCTGCACGTTATTTTGCAACTGGCAACGTAATGTGTCGTCGGAAGTGTTCATTTGGGCTTTACTAGTAGATGACATTAGCCATGATGACAATTTTGGTACTAAAAACTGAAAGAAAACATGGCTTACCTCGTAAGGTGCTTACCTATTTTCCCAGTGGGACATCACTCCCCATACAAAAAAAACGGTACTATGTTTCCATTGGAATTATAAAATCTATTATATTTTAAGACGTCCACCAAAATATTTCGGAAAAACACTAAGATTTACGTGAGCTGGACCTATTTGAAAATACCTCCAAAAATGGAGTTTTTTATGAATAAACATAGTTCCTTAAAGATTTTTTTGAAAAAGATCCCCTCGAATGAAAAAACGGGTTTAACTTAAAAAATTTGCATAAAAAATATTTTAAAAAAATTTGTAAAAATATTCGACGGAATCAAATTGAGATTTTTTATGCTGCTTTTAAATTTTTTGAAAGATTGGTATAAGAAAAACTTGAATAACTGAACCTAAACTA
>NW_023458571.1:4060785-4063442 GCF_013731165.1 Rhagoletis pomonella
TTTGAAAGATTGGTATAAGAAAAACTTGAATAACTGAACCTAAACTATTCCGATTTAGACTTGTGAGCAGTGTTGCCACTTGAAAGTATTTTTAGGTACCACAACGCCTACCAAATCAGTTTCGAAACTACCAAAATTTTTTTCTTCATTAAAATAAGATTTATTGAATTTTCGGGGTTTTTAGCTACACAAATTAGCAGCAAGACTTTAAACTACAATTAATATTATTTATAGTATTGGTTAACCATTAATCCTAATCTTTAAGGTTATACAAAACAAATTCGGGCCTTTAACTAAAAGAATTTATTTATTTATTTATTTATTTATTTTTGTCTATGAATTTACAATTCTTACAGACTAAGCATAGGTAAATTTAAAAGTAATGTTAATTACAATACAAAAAACAGTCTTTAAATAGCACTATTTTTAATTAATAATGTTTTTACTTGGGAATTAAAGCCACATTTAGTGGATGAGAGGTCGAGGTCCAAAGAAACAAAGAGCTTATTCAATTCGACGAGAGTATTATTAACCGGGGCATTGAAGCTATATACAGTCCTGCTGGTGACAACATAAAACACCTCATAATGACGCAACATTCTACAAGGAACACTGAAATTAATTTTACCTAACAGTACTGGACAATCAACAATGCCCGAGATTATGTCAAATAGAAAAGAGGTTGATAAAAGTATTCGTCTGTTGTGCAGTGTCATTAGGTTGATCAACTGACAGCGAGAGCTGTACTCAGGCTTAGGTTCAGAGAAGTGCAGAGAGCGTAGGGCAAACCGGATAAATGCCTTCTGTACAGATTCTAATCGATTTATATGTTTTTGATGGTAAGGCCTCCAAATGAAAACGGCATACTCTAATATCGAACGGACAAAGGACGAATACAATAGTTTCAAAGTGTACGGATCTGAAAACGAAGAACTATTGCGCCGTAGAAACGCGAGCATCGAGTAAGATTTAGAGACAACATAATTAACATATGTAACAAAACTAAATTTTGCATCAAAATATACCCCCAGGTCTTTGACCTCATTCACCGAGTCTAGATTTGTTGACGAAATACGATAGGTGTTACGGATAGGATTATGAAGAAAACTTCATTTGGGGGCATTTCTTAATGTTAAGCGCCAATTTGTTTTTAGTGCACCAAAGGTACAACATATCGAGCTCCGCTGGCAGATTACTTGAGTCTCGAGCATTTTTTATAACCGAGTAGATTTTTAAATCATCCGCATACATTAGGAATTTAGCTGAAGAAAAGTACGATTCTATGTCATTCACAAATAGAATGAAAAGCAGCGGACCCAGTATACGTCCCTGGGGGATACCAGAGGTTGGAACAAATGCACAGAGAAAAAGGATTAGTTTCGACAACTAAAGATATTTAGGTCCCGAATTTTGACAATATTTGGGAACTGTTACCAAGGATTGGGTAATTATATGGGTTGGTAATTATAACTAAATATATTAAAGCTTCTAATATTCATCTAGGTTGTAACAAATCGTTAATTTAGTTGAAGGGTTTGGTTAATACTAATAAATATTTCTTTGAAGCATATTTCTACAAATTCCATTCAACTTAACGTATGGTTCATAAAAGGATATTATTAAGCTCTGCTAATGCAGATAAGCTTTCTTTCAACACATGGTTTAGTCATAGTTACCAAATCTTAGTTGAGGCAACCAAGATTTGGTTTGAGAGTGGAACATATTCGTGCTTGTGAGCCACCCCTAAAGAATGCTGAGCGCTCTCTGAGCAAATATGTGTTTCACATACGAAGAGCACCAGCTGCGCAATGCACACAGTCCCACTTATTGAATCGTTTGAATGTGCTAGTATGCCGACCATTGCATTGTGCGTGGAAATCAGTGCTCCGCTACCGCTATTCGTATATGGCTGAAACACGCATGTGGTCCCAGAGCGCTCAGTAAGCTATGGCATGTCGATCGCTGCGCTAGGTAGAGAAAGAAAAGTGTGTGCTATGACATGCACAGATTTGTTTGTCTCAGTTTTTCTATCACCGCGAGTTGTTTCGGTGCGGGCATAGTTATTTAAAAATATAAAGTTTGATGCCAACCGGGGGTTTTCAGTGGATATATAATTCATGTGAATTATAATTTGAAGGTGTTTATTTAGCCAAGGAAAAAGCAAAGCTGTATACTTCCAGCAGATATTGACCTGGGCTTTCGCCGACTGTTCCTGTTTCATCGTTGTTTTTTAGGAAATTCTAACCACCACATGCATATGTATTATTTACTTTAGTAACTAACTTATGTAAATATGTACGTATTTTTTATGCTTAATACAACAAACACAACACAACAAACATCGAGTAAATTTTTATTTGTGCCAAACTTAAACTTTTTTTCCAATAATAAACGGTTAGCTGATTCAAGTCTACAGCAAGTTCACAAAATTAATTGACAACTTGTATCAACCAAAGCATTGTTTGTATTTGCTCAAAAATGATTTTATTCAACTAACAATATTGTCCAATCAAGGCAGTCGTTTTGTAATTATTAACAAATATACATTTGTCCCAACAAGAAGTCTTAAGTAAATTGCAGACTTTCGTGAACTATATATTTATTACGCCCTATCCAACTATGCCACTTGATCACTATAACCAAATCTTGGTTATTAT
>NW_023458571.1:4063542-4069138 GCF_013731165.1 Rhagoletis pomonella
AAATGCGAAACAGCTTAAATTGAACAGGTTGCAAAAACAACCATACACAAATATGGAAATTTTTAAACGACGATTTTCAACCAATTTCGAAACTATAAAAACTCTCCTCATATACAGAAAATTAACTTTCCAACGGTGTTTTTGGTTTTGAAATCGGTAACTTTACCTTGGTCTTCATCTTTGTTTTTATCTTTCACATCTTTGCTTATATCCTTTTATTTTTACCTTCCTCTTATTAGCTCGAGATGTAACTATGTAATATTGATGCGCCTAAAAGATGCAGCGATTGCTATACTCAAGTTAAATACCTGATGACAGTACGAATGCCAATTATAATAGGGAGGTTTTAGTTTTTTAAACTATAATTTTATTCTATTCACGTAGATGAGATGAGGTGCGATTTTTTTTTTTTTTTTTCGCGGGCAGGGGGTCGAAAATGCCTATTGCATCATCAAAGCTGTCGTCACAACAATGGTATGTCCGGAGACTAAAACACTCCCCCCGAATTGGAACCGTCGCCCACCCTGGGACCACTAATCGCATTGCTTCAGGGTGGCGTTCCATATTTCTCATTAACTAAAGTTCCCTCGGTGCACCTGCGTCCAGGTCCCGCTCCTTGACTCTCAGTAGGTATTCTGCATATTTAGCTATGTTCTTCCAGTTAGTTTCGCTATGTAGCATGGCTTGGATAACGTTATCTGGGTTAATTGGTCCTACCAGGTCTTGCAGATTATTGCGCTCGGCTTCCCATCTTTTGCATCCGAAGAAAGTGTGCTCGGCATCGTCTTCTTCTGCGTCGCTGTATATGCATGACGGCTCTTCGGCTTTTCCCATTCTATACAGGTATTTGCGAAAGTAACCATGCCCAGACAGAATTTGTGTAACGTAAAAGTTTACTTCGCCATGTTCTCTTTGTGTCCAAAGTTTTAGGTCTTTTATTAGCCTGGCCGTCCATCGGCCGCGGCTTTCGTTTTGCCACCTATCTTGCCATAGTCTTAGTGTCTCGTTTCTTACTCTTTCCCTTTCGATGTCACTTGGTTTTGTTTGCGCCTTAAGCTCCCACATTTTCTTGCGCTCGGCTGCTAGTAGATCAATGGAAACCGTTCCGCTTATCACGAGTATTGCCTCGCCGGACACTGTACGGTACGCAGAGGCTACTCTTAAAGCTGCAGTGTGATGGGCTCTGGAGAGTATCTTGCAACGGTTATTTTTCTGTAGGGTGTCAGCCCAGATCTCCGCTCCGTATAGCAAAATAGTCAAGGTTGTGGACATTAGAAGTTTTCTTTTACTTTGGGTCGGTCCACCAATATTGGCCATTAATCTGCTTAGATAAGCCGTTGCCTTTGCTGCTTTTGCGGCTGCGTGCTGCATTTGTGCCCAATACGTTAGCCTGGGGTCTAGCCTTACACCTAAGTACTTTATTACTCTTTGTGTCTTTAATGTAATGCCGGTCAGTTTCATGCTCACTTCTAAGGGAATATGCTTCTTAGTTAGGAGTATTAGCTCGGTTTTCTCTGCTGCAAGTTTAAGACCGTGTGAGTCGAGCCATGCCTGTGTTCTTATCATAGTCTGATTTAATTTGCGGCGAGCATCTTCGGTGTCTCGTGCGGTGATCACTGCGGCAATGTCGTCAGCGTAGCCTACTAAGTATGTGTCATCAGGCATCTCAAGGTTTAATATTCCATCGTAGCTGATGTTCCATAGGTCTGGCCCAAGAATGGAGCCTTGTGCTGCGCATGACGTGATCGTCATTTTCCGGGGTCCATCGGTGGTATGGTATAATAACTCCCGGCCTTCTAGATAGCTTCTAACCATGAGTCTAAGGTACGTGGGTATGTTGTAGACTTCTTCTAGTGCGTGTATCATATTTTCCCATTTTGCGGTGTTGAAGGCGTTGCGAACGTCTAAGGTTGCAAGCAGGACTAGCTTTTTGTGTTGGTATGCGGCTTCCACTGTTGTTGTTACATGTTTTATAGCTCCAATTGTAGATCTCCCGGGCCTGAACCCGTACTGTCTTGAGGAAAGTCCGCCGCCGCTGGCGATAGCCGCTTCTATTCTAGGTTTTAGCAGCCTTTCTAAGAGTTTTCCAGCTGTGTCCAGCATACATAGTGGTCGATACGCTGATGGTGAGTCAAGGTTTCCCTTTCCTTTGCTGATTAAGACGAGCTGCTGCCTTTTCCAAATTTCTGGGAATATTCCGTTCTTGAGGCAGGCATTGTACATGTTTAGAAGCACATGAGGGCGTTCTGCGGCGATTATTTTTAGAACTTCTCCTGGAATGCCGTCTGGGCCTGGAGCTTTCTTGGCCTTTATTATATTTGTGGCAGCCTTGAGCTCTTCTGCGTTGAATAGTGGTGCTTCTTGAGGAACGATGATAGGCTCAGCTTCTTTGGTTAACGCGTCATGCGTGGGAAAGAGTTCACTTACTATATGGTCCATTTTTTGAGCGCTAAGCTCTGGTGGATTTGCCATGGCCCCAAGTTTTTTCATTACCACCTTATATCCGAGACCCCAGGGATTTCTGTTTATATCTTCACGCAGTTCTTCCCACTTTCTGTGCTTGCTGGCCTCGATTGCTCGTTTGAGTTCTTTTCTGGCAGCCTGGTATAGTTGTGCCTCTTCGATTGCAGCGCTCCTACGCCTGGCCCTGGTGTAAGTACGCCTCAGGTGGAGGCACGTTCGTCTGAGTTGATCTATGTTTTCCGTCCACCAATATGCAGGTCTTTTGTGGCGATTGCTTCCGGTTTTTGGCATCGCTTTGTTACAGGCGCTGGAGATCATTTTCATTGTAATCTCTACTGTTTCCATTGCGTTCTTGTAAGATGAATCTTCTGAGCCATGCGCATCTAGTTCAGATAGTAGTGCTTTAATATTTAATTTCGAGACATTCCATTTGCGAGTGCTACATTGCATCTTCGTTCGTAAACCATCGTTTGTGGAGTCTATTATAAAGGAGATATATTGGTGATCGCTACCAGTGTAGTCTTCCAATACTTTCCATTCCTTTATGGTGCCTGCTATGCCTTCTGATGCTAATGTAATGTCTGGCGTGGTTTCCTCGCATCCTGGTCTTCGGAAGGTTGTTGCTGCGCCAGTATTGAGCACTATAAGTCCGAGTCGGGCTGACATTTCTAGCACGCGTTTGCCTCTGGAGTCCGTGTTTGGCATTCCCCACTCCGTGGCTCTTGAGTTTAGGTCTCCTGCCATCAGAAAGGGTCCTTCCAAGTTCATGGCCGTATCTTCGATGTCGTCGAGTTTATCTTGGAAGTCTTGTATGCTGTCGCTTGGTGTCAGGTAGCAGCTTATTATTTTTATATGGTTGTGTCTGGCCCAGACGTAGCCGTGTCCATATCCCTTTTCCGAGATGTGCATGCTGCTTCTGGGAGGTACCCATATAGCAGCGGTACCACTGCTGTCTTCTATCCAGACCCCGTTTTCTTTTTTCTTATACTGTTCGCTTATGATTACAAGGTCATAATGCCGCTCAGTGATCATCTGTGTCAGTAGCGCGTCAGCCGTTTTACTTCTGTGCATGTTAGCTTGCAGGACATTCATTTCTGGCACCAGTTTCTATATACTAAGCATCTTATGGAGCTTGGGATGTGATCCAGCTCAGTGTATTTGGCTTCCGAGCACAGACAGCATTTTGGTGGCTTGTTGCACTCTTTTAGCTTATGGCCTGGTTGGCCGCATTTTATACAGAGGCCTTGCCCTCTACTAGATGGCCGGGGCCAAAACATCGAAAGCACCTCTTGCAGTTTTCTTTGAGTCGCACTCTGCAGTTTATACAGCCGATTTTGATCCTTGCTTGCTTTATTATTATCTCTGCTTTTTCTTCATCGAGCGTTACGAATGCCCTTACTTGTTCTCTACTGTTGGGAACGGAGATGTTGATTTCATAGCTTTGTCGTATCCTTGCAGCATACTCCTTACTGAGTCTTCGACTTCTTCTTTTGTCGTTAAGGAATCGAGGTCTTTTATTTCAACTGTGGCCCTTGGTTTAAGGTCTGCTACAGTAGCGGTCTCTCGTAGGGTGCTCTTTAATGCCTCGCAGAAGGTTGGATTCGCCGTTTGCCCCTTCTCTAGCTCCAGTAGTACAGCTCCAGCCCTTGTTTTCCGGATTCCCTTCAGCTTGACTTCGTCACTTGATTTTAGCTTACTGCGTATATTTTTCAGGACATCTGCGTAGCTGTTTCCTTCTGCCGGCTTAATCACTACCGCCTCGGAGAGCTTTTTAGGCTTAGTGGGGCCTTTTCGCTTTTCGTTTGCCTTCTTTTGTCTCACATCCTTGTTCGGGGATTTTGGTTTGCCTGGCGTGTTTCGTTTCCCATCCGGTTTCTTCGCCTTTAACTTCTTGTTCGTCACTTGTTTCCATTCCCCGTCCTTTTCTCTGCGCGCTTTCTGGGTTGACTGCTGTTCTGGTGGGCTTGTCGCTCGCCTTTTCAATGGTATCGTGGTGTCTGTCAGGTTAGCCGGGGCAGCACGTCCGATCTCTTTTTCTTTCATTTTCCAGTTCCTGCGGTAGCTTTGGATGATGTCGAACATTTCTTCTAGTTGGGCTGCTCCATTCTTGACCTCGAGGCTGATATTCTTTTGTTTCGCTATAGCTTGCTTGATATTTTGGACGATGCTCTTGCATTTTTCCAAGGACTCCTCTTCTGCGAGTTTCATCTTGATAATAAAGTCCTGTCGTGGAGAGATAGGACCTGGCGTTGTCGGGTGTGCGGCTGGCGAATTGTATTTCTCGTGTCTGGAGTTTTTGGTGCCTTCTGTTTCTGGGCGTGCTAAGTCGACCAGGTCCGTTGCTTCTGGGGCGCGGACGGCGTTAGTAACTCCTTTTGCTTGCTTTACCTGCAACGTTGGTGTGCTTTGCAGGACTGGTGAGCGCAAGGTCCTGCTGCTTCTGTGGAATATGCTCACATTCTCTTCTTGGATAAGAGCGCTGTGTGCTTGTTGTTGTTCTTTTTGTGTTTGTTGTGGTTTTGGTGTGTTCATTTGCTTATGGGTCTCCGCTTCAAGCCGCTATCTCCACACGTAGCACAGTCGCCTTTGAGTGTCCCCGAAGTTCCCTCCTCAAAAGAGCAGGCCATCGCGAGGGTTGTCACAATTCCTTATGGGATATTGTGTTCAGAGCCAAGGACAGCGCAAAACCAGGAGTAAATCTCAACTGGACCTGTGCGGCCAACTAAATGGCGACGTGTTTCGAACGTACTTGAAGACCTGCCAGGGTTTTAACGAGACGGAGGCGATTGCAGCATTAGCCTGCCAGCCGTTTCAGTGAGGTGTCACCCTCACTTACTAAGGTGACAGAATACTGTTTTCACCAGCCCAAGAGTCATACATCAGAATTGTTTTTCCAGTATACCGTAATCAAGATCTTACTGGTCTCGATCTTGATGGGCGTTCGCCCAGAGTTATCTTTTTATCTTACTAATTTTGTTGATCCCTCGTTGCACTGTTGCCTCCCTCTCTGGGGTAGGTACTCCCTCGGAGCAATCCCTGATAAGGTTTGGGAACGCTTACTTAAAGGGCAGCGAGTACTCGCCCTGCCACTGGAGTTTCCTAGGGTGCGTAGGGCCTTTTCAGCCAAACCCTC
>NW_023458571.1:4069148-4070468 GCF_013731165.1 Rhagoletis pomonella
GATTATTTTATCGACAGCAATATCGATTATTTTATCGACAGCAATATCGATTATTATATCGATAAAAATATCGATTTTTATATCGATAACAATATCGATCTTCATCCTCATCCTTTTCTTCATATTTATCTTTATTTTTGCATATTCCTCTTCACCTTTACCTTAAAGTGTTTAAATTTACTTTGATCTTCGTTTTTGCCTGTACCTCTAGGCATCATTGTTTTTGTTTTTATTCTCAAACCGCTAAACCGCTGAGAACCATGTCCATGTGCATTATTCCCCTTGAATTTGACAATTTACTCCCAACCAACCAACTGCCGCTAAAGAAGTTTCACTTCATAAATGCAAGAAATGTTCTTACCCTTTCAGTTACCCTAATTCTTATGTATCTGTCATTGTCTCCATTTTCGTTTTTATCTTCACTTTTGCTTTCTTTTTTTTGACTTCTATTCTATTTGACTTTATTTCTTCATCTTCATATTTATCTTTATTTCAAAGCTTAATTTCAAATGTGTAGTGAAACAACAGGCGAAACATGTCAAATTGAACATGTTGCAGCAACATGTATACACAATTTGAAAATGTTTAAACGACGGTTTTGGCCGTAATTTTCAACCAATTTTGAAACCATAAAAACTCTGCTCATCTACGGAAAAATGGTGTTCTTGGTTTTGAAATCGGTTCGGTAGAATCGCCAAACGAACGGAGACAAAATTTATGTTAGCGTATTAATATATATATATATATAGATTTCCCATCATGCCCTATCGTACGTAGAGATAAGTTACCGTATGCGTTAATATCATAAAGCACACATTTACACAAAACCAATTATAACACAAAAAATTTATTTTGAATATTTTTTTTTTTTTAATTTATATTGGTAATCAAACAACTTGAAAGAAAAATTGGTGATAGGCAATTTGCATAGTGTGAGTGTATAAGTAAAACAGGGTGAGTGTATGCAAATTGAAACAATTTGGAAATTGTTTTATTGAAATGCATCAATGAATTGAATTAATCTCAAAGATATTTACATTTTTTACAAAAGTTGTTTTATACAATACTTTAATTACTTTATTTAAAGGCCCGAATTTGTTTTGTATAACCTTAAAGATTAGGATTAATGGTTAACCAATACTATAAACAATATTATGTGTAGTTTAAAGTCTTGCTGCTAATTTGTGTAGCTAAAAACCCCGTAAATTCAATAAATCTCATTTTAATGAAGAAAAAAATTTTGGTAATTTCGAAATTGATTTGGTAGGGTAGGTAGTTTAGGTTCAGTTATTCAAGTTTTTCTTATACCAATCTTTCAAA
>NW_023458571.1:4070568-4079822 GCF_013731165.1 Rhagoletis pomonella
AAGAACTGCATTTTCTGACATTGCCAGAAAAAAGTTCGGGAATTGAACGACCCGGAATCACTAAAGTAAAGGGCTTTGTCAAAAATGCCTTTACTATATATTTTGAAATTAAATTGACTGTAATGCTCTCGACTTTTAATATTTAGATCGCCTTATCTTAAATGCGTCTACATTTTTGGTAGGCCTTTTTTTTTGGTCGGAACCAGTCGCAAAAGAACGCTTGCAGCACTCAGACTATATGCCGCCCATTGTACTATTTTCATGTTCCTGTTAATCTGGTTGGCGCTAAAACTGGTACAGTGTTTACCAACATAACTTAGTCGAGGCTTGCTTTGCTGAACTAGTTTGGGAGTAGTTAGAAGGTTGGCCAATGCCTTAAGTGCAGCTTGGCTGTCACTGCAGATACGTAAACATCTTCCCCTCCACCTATTTTCCACCACGTATTTAGTCCTTGGCCTTGAGGATCGCAAATACCTCAGCCTGGAAGAACGAAGCATACTCGGCAAGAGAATTGCTGGACAATAATTAGCAGATGAATATGTATAAATGTTGTAACCTCGAGGTGGTATAATCTAAAAAAATTTAAGACAGTGACGAAAAAATTAATCTATCTGGAATAGAAAAGAAAAGGCCCTAAGGGTAATTAAATTTTTCATTGTAGTTTTCGAAACAGAAGCTATTTCCTTAAATCTTTATTACATAAAAGAAATAATGTATTCAAACGAGAGCATACTCGTAAAGATATTTAGTATATATACATAGCATATGCATTACATAGTAAGTATGTACCAAGCAAACATTTGGAGTCGTAAATGAGTCTTTAAGGAGTCCCATTTCGGAGCCTTTGTGCTCATTATGAGCTCATTTAAGAGTCCGAAATGAGGGTGTTTCCCATGATAAAAACATAACAAGGTAAAACCATTGAGAGGCAGTCTGACGTTTGCCAACAATATAATTTTAAAATCAAAACTCAAACTCACACACACATTCTCATTTTCAATCTCAAACAACAACAATTGTGAACAATTTAATTTTTTTATTTTCAATTTTATATGATTTTAAAATGTTGGCAAACGTCAGAAAAAAATCATGGCCGACGAAATGAGAGAATGAATTTACCTTGTAATGTTTTTATCATGGTGTTTCCCTTCCTGCGAAGGTCGACCTATATGAGCTTAAATTCATACATCAAATGAGCCTCAATATGAGTCATATTAGACTCTTATTTGGCTGAGCTCAGGCCACCCGTGGCCACAGCGTGGCGGGCTGTGGACGACCTAACTTGTTAGGCTAGCCGCTAATAACCAATAAGCAGCCCCGACCAAGAGCGGCTAGAGTGGAGGGTTTGGCTGAAAAGGCCCTACGCACCCTAGGAAACTCCAGTGGCAGGGCGAGTACTCGCCGCCCTTTAAGTAAGCGTTCCCAAACCTCATCAGGGATTGCTCCGAGGGAGTACCTACCCCAGAGAGGGAGGCAACAGTGCAACGAGGGATCAACAAAATTAGTAAGATAAAAAGATAACTCTGGGCGAACGCCCATCAAGATCGAGACCAGTAAGATCTTGATTACGGTATACTGGAAAAACAATTCTGATGTATGACTCTTGGGCTGGTGAAAACAGTATTCTGTCACCTTAGTAAGTGAGGGTGACACCTCACTGAAACGGCTGGCAGGCTAATGCTGCAATCGCCTCCGTCTCGTTAAAACCCTGGCAGGTCTTCAAGTACGTTCGAAACACGTCGCCATTTAGTTGGCCGCACAGGTCCAGTTGAGATTAACTCCTGGTTTTGCGCTGTCCTTGGCTCTGAACACAATATCCCATAAGGAATTGTGACAACCCTCGCGATGGCCTGCTCTTTTGAGGAGGGAACTTCGGGGACACTCAAAGGCGACTGTGCTACGTGTGGAGATAGCGGCTTAAAGCGGAGACCCATAAGCAAATGAACACACCAAAACCACAACAAACACAAAATGAACAACAACAAGCACACAGCGCTCTTATACAAGAAGAGAATGTGAGCATATTCCGCAGAAGCAGCAGAACCCTGCGCTCGCCAGTCCTGCAAAGCACACCAACGTTGCAGGTAAAACAAGCAAAAGGAGTTACTAACGCCGTCCGCGCCCCAGAAGCAACGGACCTGGTCGACTTAGCACGCCCAGAAACAGAAGGCACCAAAAACTCCAGACACGAGAAATACAATTCGCCAGCCGCACACCCGACAACGCCAGGTCCTATCTCTCCACGACAGGACTTTATTATCAAGATGAAACTCGCAGAAGAGGAGTCCTTGGAAAAATGCAAGAGCATCGTCCAAAATATCAAGCAAGCTATAGCGAAACAAAAGAATATCAGCCTCGAGGTCAAGAATGGAGCAGCCCAACTAGAAGAAATGTTCGACATCATCCAAAGCTACCGCAGGAACTGGAAAATGAAAGAAAAAGAGATCGGACGTGCTGCCCCGGCTAACCTGACAGACACCACGACACCATCGAAAAGGCGAGCGACAAGCCCACCAGAACAGCAGCCAACCCAGAAAGCGCGCAGAGAAAAGGACGGGGAATGGAAACAAGTGACGAACAAGAAGTTAAAGGCGAAGAAACCGGATGGGAAACGAAACACGCCAGGCAAACCAAAATCCCCGAACAAGGATGTGAGACAAAAGAAGGCAAACGAAAAGCGAAAAGGCCCCACTAAGCCTAAAAAGCTCTCCGAGGCGGTAGTGATTAAGCCGGCAGAAGGAAACAGCTACGCAGATGTCCTGAAAAATATACGGAGTAAGCTAAAATCAAGTGACGAAGTTAAGCTGAAGGGGATCCGGAAAACAAGGGCTGGAGCAGTACTACTGGAGCTAGAGAAGGGGCAAACGGCGAATCCAACCTTCTGCGAGACATTAAAGAGCACCCTACGAGAGACCGCTACTGTAGCAGACCTTAAACCAAAGGCCACAGTTGAAATAAAAGACCTCGATTCCTTAACGACAAAAGAAGAAGTCGAAGACTCAGTAAGGAGTATGCTGCAAGGATACGACAAAGCTATGAAGATCAACATCTCCGTTCCCAACAGTAGAGAACAAGTGAGGGCATTCGTAACGCTCGATGAAGAAAAAGCAGAGATAATAATAAAGCAAGCAAGGATCAAAATCGGCTGTATAAACTGCAGAGTGCGACTCAAAGAAAACTGCAAGAGGTGCTTTCGATGTTTTGGCCCCGGCCATCTAATCGGGGGCTGCAAAGGCCCGGACAGAAGAGGGCAAGGCCTCTGTATAAAATGCGGCCAACCAGGCCATAAGCTAAAAGAGTGCAACAAGCCACCAAAATGCTGTCTGTGCTCGGAAGCCAAATACACTGAGCTGGATCACATCCCAAGCTCCATAAGATGCTTAGTATATAGAAACTGGTGCCAGAAATGAATGTCCTGCAAGCTAACATGCACAGAAGTAAAACGGCTGACGCGCTACTGACACAGATGATCACTGAGCGGCATTATGACCTTGTATTCATAAGCGAACAGTATAAGAAAAAAGAAAACGGGATCTGGATAGAAGACAGCAGTGGTACCGCTGCTATATGGGTACCTCCCGCAAGCAGCATGCACATCTCGGAAAAGGGATATGGACACGGCCACGTCTGGGCCAAACACAACCATATAAAAATAATAAGCTGCTACCTGACACCAAGCGACAGCATACAAGACTTCCAAGATAAACTCGACGACATCGAAGATACGGCCATGAACTTGGAAGGACCCTTTCTGATGGCAGGAGACCTAAACTCAAGAGCCACGGAGTGGGGAATGCCAAACACGGACTCCAGAGGCAAACGCGTGCTAGAAATGTCAGCCCGACTCGGACTTATAGTGCTCAATACTGGCGCAGCAACAACCTTCCGAAGACCAGGATGCGAGGAAACCACGCCAGACATTACATTAGCATCAGAAGGCATAGCAGGCACCATAAAGGAATGGAAAGTATTGGAAGACTACACTGGTAGCGATCACCAATATATCTCCTTTATAATAGACTCCACAAACGATGGTTTACGAACGAAGATGCAATGTAGCACTCGCAAATGGAATGTCTCGAAATTAAATAGGAAAGCACTACTATCTGAACTAGATGCGCATGGCTCAGAAGATTCATCTTACAAGAACGCAATGGAAACAGTAGAGATTACAATGAAAATGATCTCCAGCGCCTGTAACAAAGCGATGCCAAAAACCGGAAGCAATCGCCACAAAAGACCTGCATATTGGTGGACGGAAAACATAGCTCAACTCAGACGAACGTGCCTCCACCTGAGGCGTACTTACACCAGGGCCAGGCGTAGGAGCGCTGCAATCGAAGAGGCACAACTATACCAGGCTGCCAGAAAAGAACTCAAACGAGCAATCGAGGCCAGCAAGCACAGAAAGTGGGAAGAACTGCGTGAAGATATAAACAGAAATCCCTGGGGTCTCGGATATAAGGTGGTAATGAAAAAACTTGGGGCCATGGCAAAACCACCAGAGCTTAGCGCTCAAAAAATGGACCATATAGTAAGTGAACTCTTTCCCACGCATGACGCGTTAACCAAAGAAGCTGAGCCTATCATCGTTCCTCAAGAAGCACCACTATTCAACGCAGAAGAGCTCAAGGCTGCCACAAATATAATAAAGGCCAAGAAAGCTCCAGGCCCAGACGGCATTCCAGGAGAAGTTCTAAAAATAATCGCCGCAGAACGCCCTCATGTGCTTCTAAACATGTACAATGCCTGCCTCAAGAACGGAATATTCCCAGAAATTTGGAAAAGGCAGCAGCTCGTCTTAATCAGCAAAGGAAAGGGAAACCTTGACTCACCATCAACGTATCGACCACTATGTATGCTGGACACAGCTGGAAAACTCTTAGAAAGGCTGCTAAAACCTAGAATAGAAGCGGCTATCGCCAGCGGCGGCGGACTTTCCTCAAGACAGTACGGGGTCAGGCCCGGGAGATCTACAATTGGAGCTATAAAACATGTAACAACAACAGTGGAAGCCGCATACCAACACAAAAAGCTAGTCCTGCTTACAACCTTAGACGTTCGCAACGCCTTCAACACCGCAAAATGGGAAAATATGACACACGCACTAGAAGAAGTCTACAACATACCCACGTACCTTAGGCTCATGGTTAGAAGCTATCTAGAAGACCGGGAGTTATTATACCATACCACCGATGGACCCCGGCAAATGACGATCACGTCGGGCGCAGCACAAGGCTCCATTCTTGGGCCAGACCTATGGAACATCAGCTACGATGGAATATTAAACCTTGAGATGCCTGATGACACATACTTAGTAGGCTACGCTGACGACATTGCCGCAGTGATCACCGCACGAGACACCGAAGATGCTCGCCGCAAATTAAATCAGACTATGATAAGAACACAGTCATGGCTCGACTCACACGGTCTTAAACTTGCAGCAGAGAAAACCGAGCTAATACTCCTAACTAAGAAGCATATTCCCTTAGAAGTGAGCATGAAACTGACCGGCATTACATTAAAGACACAAAGAGTAATAAAGTACTTAGGTGTAAGGCTAGACCCCAGGCTAACGTATTGGGCACAAATGCAGCACGCAGCCGCAAAAGCAGCAAAGGCAACGGCTTATCTAAGCAGATTAATGGCCAATATTGTGGACCGACCCAAAGTAAAAGAAAACTTCTAATGTCCACAACCTTGAATATTTTGCTATACGGAGCGGAGATCTGGGCTGACACCCTACAGAAAAATAACCGTTGCAAGATACTCTCCAGAGCCCATCGCACTGCAGCTTTAAGAGTAGCCTCTGCGTACCGTACAGTGTCCGGCGAGGCAATACTCGTGATAAGCGGAACGGTTCCCATTGATCTACTAGCAGCCGAGCGCAAGAAAATGTGGGAGCTTAAGGCGCAAACGAAACCAAGTGACATCGAAAGGGAAAGAGTAAGAAACGACACACTAAGACTATGGCAAGATAGGTGGCAAAACGAAAGCCGCGGCCGATGGACGGCCAGGCTAATAAAAGACCTAAAACTTTGGACACAAAGAGAACATGGCGAAGTAAACTTTTACGTTACACAAATGCTGTCTGGGCATGGTTACTTTCGCAAATACCTGTATAGAATGGGAAGAGCACACTTTCTTCGGATGCAAAAGATGGGAAGCGCAATAATTTGCAAGACCTGGTAGGACCAATTAACCCAGATAACGTTATCCAAGCCATGTTACATAGCGAAACTAACTGGAAGAACATAGCTAAATATGCAGAATACCTACTTAGAGTCAAGAAGCGGGACCTGGACGCAGGTGCCCCGAGGGAACTTTAGTTAATGAGAAATATGGAACGCCACCCTGAAGCAATGCGATTAGTGGTCCCAGGGTGGGCGACGGTTCCAATTCGGGGGGAGTGTTTTAGTCTCCGGACATACCATTGTTGTGACGACAGCTTTGATGATGCAATAGGCATTTTCGACCCCCTGCCCGCGAAAAAAAAAAAAAAAAATATTAGACTCTTATTGGCCTCATATACGGCTCATTTTGGACTCTTTTTGAAGCTCTTAAATGACTCTTATTGGCCTCATAAATGCCTACTTTCGGAGCTCCTTGTATGCTGTTCTGTGACTCCTATTGGCTTTATTCTTCAACTCTCTTATGAACTTACTTTAGAGCCATGTTATCAAGGAATTCATTTCAAATACTGTTGGATATTTATATACGAACCTCTGCGCATACACATATACATATGTTCATATATTGCAGCATTCATGTAATAGCTGTTGCTGCAGCTAAATTTTGTTTATTTTTCCTTCCTAATTATTTTTCATATCTGTATAAACAAGTTTAGATATAAATTTCTAGTCGTTATTGTTTTTATACTGGCACAAAGTGCTGGCTCATAACTTGGATCATATATGACTCCTAAAAGATTCATATACGAGTAAAAAAATGTTTGTTTTTGAAACTCATATTTCTTACTTACCTAGGACTCCTTTCCGACTCATATATTCTGAGCGCTCAGAATATGTTTGCGGGGTATGTACATATACTGCTAGTTAGTCAATAATCGCCAAAAATTCATAACAAGCATTTTGTTAAACTGGGGCAGTAAACCGCTGTGGGAAAACACGAATGTACGCACACACATGGGTGTACATGCAGTTGTGGTTGCACTGAAATGACTATAAATGGCAATCCAGCCGTATGTAGTTAGTAGGCCAAATAAGCAACCTGCCACTTAGTTAGTGGGCCTACTGTGGGCAGATGTTGTTACAAATTTCAGTTTTGCTTTAGTTTGAATTGCATATGTACCATAGCTGTTGTTGTTTTTCTTACTAAACATTTTTTTTTATATAATTTCCTATGTGTACATAAACAAATAATAAAAGCTCAAACTAATTGAAATATTCAATGGAATGAAAACAAAATTTACAGCACAAAAAAACAACAAAGAAAAGAGAAATGAAGCAAGAAACAAAGGAAATAAATATAATGCCAAAAGTAATTAAAAAGTCAGGTTGTTGTTAAACAGTGGATTATATGTACACATAGCCATGTGGGCGAACATAAATTCCAACGAGGGCCATTCCTCGCCCAATTGCCTCCCCACGAGCAGAAAATTTCAGTGATAGAAAACTTAAATGTCTGAGGAATTATAAGGTACATAAAATACTTTTTGATACAATTTAATGTTGATTGCGAGTGTAATAGTTTATGTGGCACAAGCTAAGCGTTGCATTAACCCACTCCCAGCCACATTGACGCGATGCTCTTAAATCTAATTTCCACAGGCCGCAGTAAATGTTTCGAATGTTACATACACTGAGATATACATACATACATACATACTTAATCGCATGGACACGACGCACATAATATGCACAAATGCATATACATATGTATGCCTGCACAAGGCGACAAATGAAAGTGTTCACCTTGTTCTAATATAATAGATATTCACAATTATGTCATGAAACATTTTTTGCTTTAGTTATTTATGAAAATATAGTTCAGTCTATAATATAAACCATATAAACCAAAGTTTCAGACTTTATTTAAAATTCACAAAATAAAAAAAAAAATGTATATCAAGATTTTAAACTTTTTATTCGGAATTTCGAGAATTTTCAGGTATGCAGCTTTGTAGCCCATTCAATTTTAGTCTAATGTAGTGCAAGTTTTAACCGGCTAAAAATTTGCGTTGATTTTTGAGAGTTTTTTGGAGACTGCTTTTGCATTTTTTTTATAACTATAAAACGGCATACGCGAAAAATTTCTCGAAATTCTTAATAAAAAGTTTAAAATTTTTATATAAATTTTTTGAGATTTTGTGAACTTTTAAAACTTTGAAACTTGCACTTCATTAGACTAAAACTGTATGGCCTATAAAACTGCACACCCAAAAATGTTCTAAAGATTAAGTTAAAAAAGTTTCAGATTTTGATGCAAATTTTTTGAATGTGTGTGAACTTTAGATACATAAGTGTAAAATTTTGGTTTACATGTTTTATATTATATAATGAACTATATTTTCATAAATAATCAATGATTAAAAATTTTCATGAAAATAATTGTGAATATTATATTAGAAGAAGTTGTACACTTTCATTTGTCGCCTAGTGTATGTGTGTGATACATGCCATCTAGCACACCCTGCGTCTGCCCAGCCACGCCTAATCACATTGGCCTCATTCGTTTGGCTCACTTAAAGGCACAAATGTTGCTTTCCAAATACAAAAGAAAAAAACTTAATTAGTTTAAAGCGAAAATAAACTGCCTCCAATCAAAATAGGCACACACTCCAACGCACGCATACCTTTTAAGTTATCTATTTAGTTGTTTCTTCGTTTTTTCCCCTATTTTTTATGCTCAACTATAACGACAGCTAGCACAATAACAACAACAAAAACAGCAACTCGAATAATCACCCGTTGTTAACAACATCGCCAACAACATTCCCTTGGCGGTCGCTTGTCATTTCGATATATTAAAAAAAAGTTATTTGAAAAATTTCACTATGTACAGCAAAACAAAAGGAATTTCCGATTATCAAGCCATGTAGTTAATTTGGTTGTTATTGCTGCTGCTACCTCTAGCCCCTGCTGTTGTTGTTGTTGTTCTAGGTTGCGTTGTCATCTTAATCGTAAAATTAGTATAAATGCCGCTGTGGTATTTATTAATACATATTGTGTTGTTGTCACGCATGTTGGCGACATATTTGTATCATGAAAAATCGTACAAAAACAAAAGCAAAT
>NW_023458571.1:4079922-4083021 GCF_013731165.1 Rhagoletis pomonella
CCCCCTGGGTGCGTATTCACGTTGATTTTGCGGGACCAATAAACGGTTTCTATTTTTTAATCATAATTGATGCTTTTTCTAAATGGTTGGAAATTTTTAAAACCAAAATCATGTCTACCAAATTTACTATCGACATGTTACGTGATTTATTCTGTAGATACGGTATTCCGCAAAAAATTGTCAGTGACAACGGTAGTCAGTTTTGCTCTAAAGAATTTAAATTGTTTTTACAAAGAAACGGCGTGAAGCATATTTTAACCGCTCCGGGTTACCCAGCAACCAATGGAGCTGCGGAGAACGCGGTCAAAACCTTTAAAAACGAGTTAAACGCCATATCGAAACAATGCGAACAGTCTAATCGCGGTATCGACCTAGATTAGGAGTTGGGCAAAATACTAATAGCAAATCGTGCGACAAAGCATTGTACAACGGGTGAAACCCCAGCTAGGTTGTTTTTGAATCGCGAGCTAAATACTACATTCGAACGGGCAAAACCTTTCGAGGCAGTTAAAATTTCCGGTGAGGACACGCTTAACGATTCGGCCGTGGCACGAATGCGCCAGACCCAGGAAAAACAAATTGCTCAGTATCGCGGAAGAAGGGAAACAAGGTTTCAGGCTGGTGTTGGGGTAATGATCGAAGACCGTTGCGATCCTAATCATGTGCAGTGGTGTAGTGCTCGTATTGAGAAAGTTTTGGGCCCACGTATGTATTTATGTCGTATGGAAAAAAATTGCAGACTGATTAAAAGACATATAAATCAAATTAAACCCATCCAACCCGTCACAACAAAGAGCGAGAAGGGGGGAGTAGAGCGTAAAATCGACAATGAGAATAGAGAACCACCACCGATACCACCGCCACCGACCCTAAATTCGTCATTAAAATCTGATCCCAATGCTGGTTCACCAAATAGCACTGGTGCCTACGAAGCTGAAAATAGCACGCTAGAAAATCACCCGTCGGCCGACAACGTCCGTCCGAAACGAACAATTTCTAAGCCAAGACGTTTAGGTATCGACGAGGTTTACGATTAAAATATGTTGTTTGAAAAATGTTATTTTTCTTCAATTCCCTTTTACTTTTCTTTTATTATTTTATTTTATTCTTTTAAATATAATTTAAATGTAGCGAACGTATGTAAGCTAGGATAACTAATATTTGCGAATCTGAATTAATGCACAGTGTATCTGAATTTGTTTAAAACGAATAAGTAAATAAATTAGTACGGGGGTGTAATGTTGGTAACACTAGAGCTAAGGGGAATAAATATTGTTTGAGTAGGCAGCATTGCTTTTACATATTATAACTGCTTGTATATCGATATGTATGTTTCGAGAGTAGCTGCAACAGATGAAAAATAATAATGGCCTCTTTGGCTGCCGACACCCAATAAGGAAAGACGTCTCTCGCTTGTTAAGTACACCACATTAATCGACCGTGTTATCATAGTAGCACAATGCCACTAAGTGCATTTTAAAATTTTCAGGCAATAGCAATGCGATTACCGATTATATTTTTTGTTGTTCGTGCGAAATATTTTATTTTTATCAGTATTTTTTTTTTAATCAAAATATGTTGAAATACAAGTAATTTTTAAGCAAAAAACCAAACCGACTTCAATTCTCAAATAAAAATTTAAGATTATCGTTAATCTCTTCATATTCCAATGATCGGATTTAAACCAAATTAGAATGGGACCACCTGTGAGGTAACACCTTTCCTTTAAAAAGAGAATTATAGAGAATATTCCCACGAATTTAAAACCTTCCTCCTGTTTGTGAAGTCGGTTAAAAAGTGAAAATAAAAAAATATTTTGCCAGAACCCCCTCCCCGAAAAAATTCTGGCTACGGCCCTGGACCCCACGATGCTACATCGGGATCATCATTTTTATACCTTTCATGAGCATGAAATGGTATTATAACTTTGGTCCGATGTAGAGGTTTACGCCGACAGGCTTTGCGGCGGCGGCGTGGTCAACTTCAAAAATAATCGGCGGCGGCGGTGGCGACGCCGGCGCGTCTGGAAACGCCGGCGCTACTGCCCATAAGGTAGATTCCAAAGAGCCATGAAGCTTCTAATCTTATCATGTCATCAGATTATAATTCTATTTAATTCATTCATTGACTGCTGCCGATCAGAAGAAAGTCTATATAGTACATACATTAGGTTATTGACTGCTGCCGAACAGAAGAAAGTCTATATAGTACATACATTAGGTTTACCATCGAAAATGCTTTTTTTGAAAATTTAAAGACCCAACCCCCTAATTTGATTCGTTTTTATGAGAAATATTATTGCCTATTCTTATAGATTTTTTAAAGGCCATTTAGAGGTCGCGGCCTGTCGATTTAGGTCAGAAACTACGATTTTCTAGATTCATGAGTTTTTGAATGACTATTTTTGCTTGAATTTCAAAGAATTTTTTAAAATTTGACCATCGATAATTTCTACAATTTGAAAATATGTAGTACTAACGTACAAAAAAACGATATTCGATGGGCCCGCTAATATACATACATCTCTATGTACTCTGCAAATCCGTATGTACTATTTCAATTTAAAGAAATAAAAAAATTTAAAGGTTAAATTATTGGGGTAATTTATGTCGCTATCAATAAATTTTTGCAATAAGCTTATCAACCGTTATGTTGAATTACGGAGTTCTTAGGATTTTTTGCGGGTTATATATTGAAAATAAGATTGGCCTACTTTTTCCAAAAGTTTAACCCATCAACTCCCACCAGAACGGGTCTTTTTGACCCCCTGTTTGAAAAATGGCTTATAAATGGTTAAAATTTCCACTAATTTATTAAGCGCCAAATTTTTCTAAGGAGAGCAGAATGTAATGCAAAATAATAGTAATTTTTACCAAAAAGGGGGACTTTAATTCTGTGTAGAAAATATTGCGATGCGCGAGAGCAAAACCTTCCTGGGGTTTGACCACTACATAGGAATACTAACGTAATTTTTACACAGCCACCTATTTCTTGTATACGTCTGTGGGACCCCAGAATAAAGTAACTTACGAATGTAAAAATTAGCAAAAAAAGTGTTTGCTTTTTATTAAAATTCTGTTTAAAATGTTAAAAAAAAAA
>NW_023458571.1:4083121-4125508 GCF_013731165.1 Rhagoletis pomonella
GGGGGCCCTTTCGACCTGCCATGGTATTAGCGGGGCCTTGTCTGGTGCCGACTTAACCATCGCACATGACTTACATGCCCTGACTAGCCTTTCGATGTCGCCATCTATACCTGGCCACCAAAAAGGGGCCCTTGCCAAGCTTTTCGTTTTTACTATTCCTTGATGTACTGAATGAAGTTGTGACAGAATGGAACTACGCAAAGATTTGGGAATGACTACTCGGTTACCCCAGAGCAATACCCCTTTCTTCACCGTGAGCTCCCTAGAACGAATTAAAAATCCTCTGTAGGCATCCTGGTCCATTCCTTTGAACTTCTCAAACGATCCTTCCCTTAGAGCTTTAACTACCACGGCTAAGGTACTATCCTTTTCCGTTTCAACCTTAATTGCAAAAAAATCTACTGGAAAGGTGTCGTAGCCAATGAAATTTAGATATCCTACTTCATCATATCTGTCGTCGACTACCCCTTCTCTGGGTAACCGTGATACAATATCCGCGTTGCCGTTTTCATTACCCTTCCTATATTGAATAGTATAATCGAAACCGGATAAGAAATAAGCCCATCTTTGCATCCGATTTGCTGCCATCAGTGGTATACCAGACCGCTCATTTAATAACGAGAATAGAGGCTTATGATCGGTCACAATTTTAAACTTTATCACCTTTAAGTACTGATAAAGTCTTTTTACCGAGTAAAAGATTGCTAGCCCTTCTTTATCTTATCCCCTTTAAGTACTGATAAAGTCTTTTTACCGAGTAAAAGATTGCTAGCCCTTCTTTATCTAACATATGGTAATTTTTCTCGGTATTAGTTAAAGTGCGGGAGATGAAAATCACGGGCCTTTCTTCTCCATCCTTTATTTGGGATAAAACTGCCCCGATACCGTAACTACTGGCATCGCATGCCAAAATCGTAGGTAGCCTAGCGTCGAAATGGGCCAGGGTCACATCCTTCACTATGTCGGCCTTTATTACACGAAAGGCTTGGTCACATTTTTTGTTCCATTTGAACGCGACTCCTTTCTTTAATAAGTGGTAAATGGGCTCTAACTTATTTGAAAAATTTCTTATAAACCGTGCATAGTAATTTACCATGCCTAGGAACGACCTCACCTCGGACAAATCCTTAGGTACGGGAGCTAATGATATAGCTTCCACCAGGTCGCCAGTTTTCCTTAACCCGTGTTTATTGACCACGTGCCCCAAAAAGCGAACTTCGTCCTGCATGAATTTACATATATTGTAGTTCAACTTGAACCCGGCATTTTCGAACCGCTCCAAGACCAAATGGAGTGTTCTTAAATGCTCTTGATCATTTCTACCCGTAACCACGTAATCGTCTAATAAATTTTTCACTCCGCTGATACCCTGCAGAACTCTCTCCGCCCTATTTTGGAAAATTCCAGTCGCTACCTTTATCCCGAACGGAAGTCGGTTTACTCGGAAAATTCCCTTGTGGGTAGACCATGCTGCCAGCATTTGCGATTCCTTTTCTAATTCGAGTTGGTTGTACGCGTTTGAAAAATCTAACTTTGTGAACTTTACTCCGCCCTGTAAGGATTCATAAACTTCATCTACGGTTGGTGAAGGATGATTTACGTCTTTTAGAAATCGATTTAATGTGGCTTTATAGTCCGCGCATATTCTTACAGAACCGTCTGGTTTAAGGACTGGAACTAGTGGCGTACCCCATTCGCTGGTTTCTACCTGAGTTAAAATGTCCATCTTTACCAATTCGTCCAATTGCTTCTCAACCTCGGTTCTTAAAGCGAACGGAATCGGTCTTGGCCTACAAAAAATTTGTTTTGCACCTTCGGACAATTCTAACTTCACTTTACCATGCTTGAATTTACCTAACGTGCTGTCGAAAAGCCCCTTATGTTTTTTTAGTACGGATTCTAAACTCAAAATTTCTGGTTTTTCCCTAACTTCTTTTTCGGTTGCGTTACTACTTATGTCGTTTACGGCTCTAATTTCTAAGTTGAAGGCACGTGTGAAGTTTCTGCCTAGCAATACCCGGTTTTGCGGACAGCTGACCACCACGAAATCCACCAGCTTCTGCCTACCCAAATATTCGACCAATGGAGTGAACTCACCCAATACTTGTAGAAAACTACCATCATAGCACTGTAATCTAGCCCGGGAAGCTTTTAGTCGTTTTCTGGGAAAGCGCTTTTTGAAAATATGCACGGGCATCACACTGATGCAAGCACCGCAATCGATGTCGGCCGACAATGACTCGTTCTCCACATGAACATTTACTGTAAAAGGATTAGTTACATTATTATTTTCTTTAGCATTAGAATTTAAGCTAAATATTGAAAAAATATCGAACTTGGCTTCCTCCTGTTTGACCGAATTGATGGAATTGACAGCACTCCCAATGTAGTTGGCTCTTTTTGCACGGCAGATTTTTGCGAGATGCCCCTTAGTTCCGCACTTATGGCACGTGTACTCCGCATATTTGCAGTCTTTCGATTGATGGCTTTTCGCTCCGCAGTGGTGGCACTTATCTGTCTTTGCTTCTTTTGTACCCTGAACGGCTTTGCTAACCTTATTTTTGTACGTTTTCTTTTTCAAGAAATTAACCTCTTCTGCTTTTGCTCCTTCGTATTTGTGAGCTAAGTCCACCGCAGCATTAGGTGAAGTTAATTTTTCTCCCTCTTCGCATAATCTGTCGAACACTTTACCTTCGCCAAACCCCGTAATGAATTTATTTAATACCAAGTTGTCCAGATTTGCGCCGAAAGAACACGTGGCTGCATAGGCTCTCAAGCGTGCGTGCCATGCAACAGCAGATTCGTTGTCGCACCTTTTGGCATCGAAAAAACATTTTCTCTCGCGAAACAGTACCGTTTTAGGTAAGTATTGCTTTGACATTAACTCGCACAACTCATTATACGTTTTATTGCCGGGAGCAATTGGATGAACCAAATCTCTTATCAACTTGTAGGCCTCCACTCCGATTACATTTAATAACGTTGATACTTTGATTTTCTCATCGACGATTTCGTTAGATATAAAGAAGTGATCGAGCCGCTCTTTATAAATTATCCAGCTCTCGGATTCTATGAAATTCGACAAATTACCTAACAAAGACATTTTTTTGTTATGTCTTAGTTTCCCAGCAGTTCCCAGCAATTATATAAGTGTCGACTTATTTTGGTTACGGTTGTGAAGGCTTCCAGATTTTTCTCGTCGCCAATGTGGTGTACTTAACAAGCGAGAGACGTTTTTCCTTATTGGGTGTCGGCAGCCAAAGAGGCCTTTATTATTTTTTATCTGTTGCAGCTACTCTCGAAACATACATATCGATATACAAGCAGTTATAATATGTAAAAGCAATGCTGCCTACTCAAACAATATTTATTCCCCTTAGCTCTAGTGTTACCAACATTACAATTAATCATAGTCAACTTATGTACAGTAGTCGAGAAAATTATAGCCGCACCAAATTTTCACAAATTTTAAAATATTTTTTTGTTGTTGTTATTTAATTTTGGTTAGTTTTTTATAATTCATTCTTTCACAACATCCGTATAAATACAAGTTTAAAGGAAGTGTCACACGATTGAGTATTTGCCAAAATTTGGTGCAAATCGTATCCCAATTGTGCGAATACCCAAATATTTTTCTTTATCCCAACCACGAAAAATAATTTGTTGAAATTTTTCAATAGAGCATCGCTTATTGTAACAATATTTTGATTATTTGCATTATTTTAATGTAAAAAGATGGCAAACGCTAAAAAAAGTGTAAAGGCTACGGTGACCATCCGTCCTTTATTTTAAAGGACAGTCCTTTATTTTATCCCCCTGTCCTTTATAATTTTTTTCAAAATAAAGGACGCCTTTTGTCCTTTATTTCTTAAACTGTCCTTTAAATCAGCTCTGCATTTTTCAGAGGTAAATTTTTAAACACAGAATATGAAAAATAAAAATGTCCATTTTAAAATGTAAAGAAAACCTTCGCCAATTTGTTTCGCACAATCTATTAAGCGCAGGGAAAGTTGTGTCCAGGATCGTGTTGCACGCTGAGTTTCCAGTTCCACTGAAAGTGAACAATAAACCCCCTGTTGCACAGTGGTTCCTGAAGCCTTCATTTTTCACTTAATTTGATTATATTTGCCAGAGATCAGTTGGGCCTAATTTGTCAATTTTTATTTGATTATAATAAATTTTAATTTGCAATTTTGAAGAAAATGTATTCTCCTGTTTCAGTAAATAAATGTTATATAACAAAAACTAGTTGAAAACAATTGTATGGTTCTTTTAAAACGAAAAAATTACACAAAAAAAGAGTGTTTGAAATGTTATAAAAAAATTTTCACCAAAATAAATATATATTTTTTTTGCCTATTATCGTACAAGCTGTATGTATGTATTCCCAAATCATTTTGAAAAAAATGTCCTTTATTTTACGTTGGTTAATATGGTCACCGTAGTAAAGGCAGTAAATAAAATGTGAAAACATGACTTGGCTTTCGTAAAACAGACTCTTCTGCTTTTTTGTATGTTCAAATCATGAGTATACATATGTGTTAAAGCAGTACTCCTACACATTGTCCAATTGGCTTGGTTTTGACACAAGATATTTTCGTAACATACTCAACCCCGTCCCCCTTAAAATGAGCTACATAATAAAATAAGTATGGTCACATGTACATAAATTGTTTCTTCTGGAAATTCCTAAATAAAAAAAGACAAATATTTACTACATTTCTCGCAGATATGCCTTGAGGAGAGATTACTAAACCAGTTAGTCGTCATAAAACCCTTCATTTTCACTTGAGGTTTCAGTATTCCCAAATTCCCCACCGATATTATTTATATTCAGAATATAAATGCTGCTTTGTGACACATTTACCAAAAATCATTGGTAACTTCTTGAAAATAATACGAATGTTTTTGAAAGCTCTATTCACTCCGAGTAAAAAATTTCGAAATTTCAATCCGTAAATTCTCTCAAGGATTTGCCTTTTTCCGAAGGCTGCTCATCAATGTTTTTTGCGAATCGGCGCAAGTGCCTTTGTAACATAGCCATGGCTATGCTAGAGGAGATTAAATGTAATCCAAATTGAGGCTGCTATTTTTTTTGCTATCACATACTTCCATTTTCAATATTTATCACCATTAAAATTGACTATTTATCAACAAAAAATTTGGGCTAAGCTATTTTTAGCGGAAGAGAGGACAGAACCGCAGTTTTTGGAGATAGCTACAGTGCGGAAAAATTTTAGCTTTCGTAGTTTAGCATTTTAGCGATAGTGCAAGTTAGAATCCGGCTGCTGGTCGACACAGTTGGCTTTTTGATTTCGAAAAGAACTTCATCAGCAAGAAACGCTTTGTTTTCAGATCTAAATATTTTAGCATGCTTTCCAAAGTGCTTTCCATAATTTTCGTCTTTCTTTGATAAATAATTGCAAAAAAGACGCATTGTTTCTTCTAAGAGATTCATGGAACTTTCGCAAATATCAGCAGCACCAAATTTTTTTTTTCACATGGTTGACAACTGAAAAAAGGTTTTCTTTTTTGAACATCCAATCAGCCAAACTTCAAAAAACTCTCTTTTTGTAATAGCATGATAGCCCAGAAAAACACCGTTTTTCTTGAAAACGGCAGGCTCAGTAAAATAAAATCAACTCATTACATCTTAATTTCTCCATTTCCTTTTCCATTTCGTTTACCGAAAGTTAACAAAATTGTAAAAGCTTACATAAAATCATAAATGGATATATATCAGAAAATTTTTTAAGTTATGCAAATAAGTCTTTTTTTTGCAACCAAATGATAAAAAGACACTTTTTTAAATTGGGGCATAGGTTCTCACTTATAGTTTTTTTTTCATTTAAAATTTTCCTTAATTATTCGAACCTTACAAAAAAAAATGCACTTGAAACTTACAAAATAAACCGGTTGCGCAAACAACGTGTCAATAACGTTTTGAAAAAGTAACTTTGGTTTATTGCTGTATAACGATATTTTTTTATTTAACAAAAACAAAGTGAAGTTTATGTTATTTTGGTGTATTCCCTACATAATGGCAACAAAAAATAATGTAAAACTGCCCTGACGAAATTGGACTTTCCCAGAGCCAAATTAATCACTGTAATGTGCACTGTATGTATTTTTTATAAGCTTTTATTTAACTTGGTCATCCCGCGCAAATCGTGGAAATTTCCAATCGATTTTAAACTAACTTCCCGACAAGTTAGAGACTTGAAATTTTTTAGCATAGTTCCAATCACGATGACAATGCAATTTAAAATATAAATGAATTCCCTATATGGTCCAGGGGTCTTGATTCAAAGTCGGTCAAAGATTAGTAAAATTTATGGCTAACAGAGCGTAATTTGCCAAAGAACGTAAAACCAGAGCAAATCTATTTATGCCAAATTCTTGATATCAACCTAGTCTAGATATGAAGCTCGTTGTTGGCATCATATCAAGGAGATACAATTAGAAGACTCGAGAAGTTTCCCCGCCAGAAGAACTTTAATATTGCGCCTAAATATATGCCATGCTACAGCGGAAGTGGACGACACGCCATTTCTTTAAATGAAATTAACTGCTGCTATATGTATGTATGTACATATGTATGTTTATACAAAACGTAAGCAAACATTTTGCTTGCATAGTCTTCTGTTCTCTTTCATTGCAAGTTGGATTATTTTAATATCTATTGCAAAATTTTGTACATAAAATAAAATAAAACTATTTAATATACAACGCTTTTATAAATGGACTAAAAATTAGAAAATAAAGCAATGTAAAAAAAAACATTTTTTTAAAAATAAGATTTTATTTAACATGTTTAATCAAAGGAATAAAATAAAGTAGTGAAACCAAAGATTTTTTAGCAAGAAAATTTTGTCAAAACTGCGCTAAAGTGAATAAAATAAAATAAGTTAAGGTCTCGTTAAAGTTACTAAAAGCCATTTAGTGAAAGGAGTTATTCAAACTCTAATTAGACATGCACGTTGTACATAAAGCATCGTATATACTTACAAGTATGGAATCCTATGCCCCTTTTTGTCTATTCTCTTTCTAACAGCGGACGTGCCTGCCAAACTGAAAAGCATGATGGCGGCAGTGTTTGACAGGCACGTTCGACGATGCGAACGGCAATGGAAGGTAAGAAATGGAAGATGGATGACATGAAAATGAAAGAATTATGAAATAGCAGAATGTCGAACCAAAACGAATTTCAAAAATCTGACAATGCGAATGACGTCAAAATGAAAGAAATGCTCAATAGCGAAATGTCGAAACAGAAGAAAAAGATGACAGGCACGTGTTCAAGGGTTTCGTGCAACAAAAAGAGTTGTTGTGTTGCGCCATTCAATATTAAAAAAATTTTTATGTGGTTAAATACGCTTTTTTATTAAGTTGAAAAAAGTACATATTTCGCCAGCCAAAAAGTGTTTAAATAAATATATAGCATGTTGCTATAAGATTTATTTATAAAAACGGTATATGCTTTTGGCCTTATTCATAAAAAATAAAATAGATTTAAAGAGCTCTATAAAGTAACATTAAAAAAAAATCGATTTGTTTACTTTTTAAGAATTTAGGCATAACATGTAACTTTACTTTTTGTGCACCCATCCCTTTTTCTGTTTATTATTCTCAAATTTTTCTTTTCCTTAACACTCATTTGACTGAGTTTCAATTACACCCAGTAAAAATAATAATAAAAACATTAGAAGGTAAAAGCATTCTCTCAATTCGTCGGCCATGATTTTTTTCTGACGTTTGCAAACATTTTAAAATCATATAAAATTGAAAATAAAAAAAGGAAATTGTTCACAATTGTTGTTGTTTCAGATTAAAAATGAGAATGTGTGTGTGAGCTTGAGTTCAAATTTTTAAATTATATTGCTGGCAAACGTCAGACTGTCTCTCAATGATTTTACCTTGTAATGTTTGTATCATGGTAAAAATCAAAATATTTTATAAGAAATTTGTTCACCGTTTTACAACGGCATTTAAAGCTTTTTTTGTTCAAATTGAAAATATTTCCTCCTTCGCACACTTCTCTCATGCTTTTTTTATCGTAGTTATTATTCTGTTGACATCTAAATTGCCATACTTTTTATGTCGTTGCCAATACATTGTTTTCCGGCGTTTCCTCTGTGAACTTTTATAACTACATTCATAAAAATATTACTAATTTTGGTTTATAATTTTTTTCCATCTGGCTATTGCTGAATATCAAAAAGGAATTAATAAATAATAAAAAGTTAGTTACAATTTTAGTGAATGGTTCTTTCAAATAATAGTATTTTGTGGTTGAAATGACTTGATCGCCGACAGGAACTAATCAACTTTTTTGCCAAAACCAAAGCAGACGGGAAGGAAAAATAGTTGTTCATTAACGATTTGTGCGAAATATCGTTCTTGAAACGCGCTACTGCTCACTTAATTTGTAAAAATTAAATTTTTTCACTTAATTGTTATATTTTTCTTCATTGTGGTAAATTTCCACATCATCACAGCAGCTGGCTTTCAAACCGAAACCAAAACAGATACCAGAACATTCAGGGCGCAATCTTCTTTTCTATGATTATTGTAATGCCACTTTGAATTTCTCAATTTTGACAATTCTGATCTAAAAGTAAACGAAACCCCAGAAACTTTAAATGCGCTGAAATTCACTAATACCCACTTCCGCAAAAATCACCTTTTTTCGTATTTTCCTTGTTAAAAGTTATTGTAAATCATATATTTTTTTCACCTTATTCATAAAAAATAAAAATTTTAAAAAGCTTTTTAAATTACCGTTTACAAACATTTTCCAATTTATACAACTTTTTTTAAGCTACTTTATTTTTTATGAATAAGGCTATTAGAAATTAACACAATTAAAACACGTTCCTTATCGAAAAATTTATTATTAAGAAAATTGGCTGTTCTCACATTTTCTTTCATCATCCAATTCAACTTTGTTTACTTTTTGTACAGATATGTCATCACCGCCAGGACGGCGCAATCTTGTATTCTATCTTTCTTGTCAATATGTATTATATACTAATAATGGTAACCATGAATATTCATTAAAATCGTTTCAATTCGTTACAAAAGTAGTTTACATACTTCTAGTCTGAATATATTTTTTAATATAAACAAGCTTTTTTAATTCTAAAACAAATAAACAATCTCAAGACTTATAAAAAATTTGTCGTCAAAAAAGACGTTCCAAAGCATCCCTGTTGATATCATAATTGGAATGCAAATTAGAATAGAAATTTTGATGCAAAAGGTTTTCCGCGATATTCATCATACAAATTTATCATCTTACTTTTCCGTATGTCGCTCTAAAAAGAAATATATTTTAATTTATATGTTTTCTTAAAAATAAATGCAAATTTAACTATTTTTACCACCGGCAGGCACGAATATGGTATTCAAAACAGAAACAATGACAACGAATTTTACACACATTGTTGTATTTTAGCGCAAACTGATAAGTTTCACAAATATTTTAAATTATTGCCTGGAACATACACATTTATCGTTGTTATTGGAAATCGAAGACTTGGCATGCATTTTTAATTTCTTATTTAATCATTTCAAATCAATAAAAACACATTTTTCTAAAATATTTCTCAATTTATATTTTAAACTTTTTCTGAAACTTGAATGTAACTCTGTGCGGAGAATGAGAGAATTGAAAATCAGGTGACCTCAGCTGTTTTCATATGTAAACAAACAAAATGGCGCTTTCCATACTTGTAAGCCTATACAATGACATAAAGGAAGTACATATCAAAATTAAAAAAACATATGCCTTTTTTGCCTTTTTTCAAAGCTCATTTTGCTATTTTTCTAGTTTTGAGTGGCTTAAAATCCGACATTTCTACATTTCGGAGGTGTCAGAACGCCTACACTACAGCTGCATATTAGAAAATAAGAAAAAAATGTTTACGTCGCGTCGCACAGTGTTTCGACTATATGGAGGCAGGAGGAAATAATAGTAAACTTGCACCAATTTCACTGAAACTTGACATGGGCTCTTGTTTTACTTAGGAATGGGGAATTATGAAATTTGATAAAGATGGAATAATTGCCACGCCTTCTACTCTTGGGGGCGGAAACATTAAATTTCATCCGATTTCGATGAAATTTAGTTTGTGCTCTCACTTTTATTAGAAAAACCTAAATGTAAAATATGGGGAAGACTGGATCACTATAACGTCCAAAGCTAAAAAAAAATGTGAGCCCAGTCGTTAAATATGATGGAATTTTGGCTCATTTTTGTTTCCTGCTTTTCACTCTCAGAAAACAAATGTTATACTATAAAATGACTTAGGTGTAAATACTCGCTTTTTACTTAATGTTTGGCGAGATTTTTTCATTGTTCGAAAAGTTCTTTTCGCGAAATTATGCAAAAAGAGGCTGAAAATCAAAAATTTTTAAAATCAAAAATTACATATATTTGCAAAATCGCGCGCAAAGATCAAATTATATATTCTAAAACTACATAAAATTATCTAAAACATTCGTCTAATTTCAAGACCTGACGGACCGGTACTCACACTTTTTGTTTACTAATAATCTTTAGCATCTACATTTCAAAGTAAATTTTGTGGTAAGAAAATAGGAAAGTTCCAAGTAAATGATAAATACCTTCGCGTGAATATTCCACGATATTTAAATATTTGATTACAGTTGAAAAAGACAAATTGCCTTTAATGGGTTAACCGCCAAAGGCAACTTAACTGATTTCTCGGTATCGCGCCGATTCCCGTATTTCTTTGGAAATGCATCGTTCGTGAAGAAGGGGGGTGAGTAAATAATGTGAAATGTGGTATTTGTGACTTTTGCTTTTCCCTCTCTAAGTCCAACCGGTTTTTTTATAAACTGTCACCATGACTTGTTTCTATCTGCCTCCATATAGTCGAAACACTGTGCGTCGTTTGGAAATATTTGAATTTACAGAAAACAGAATAAAGTCGACCGCCGAGCAAGAAAGAGAAAGAGGGGGCGGGGGGTAGGGGTGAGAAGAAAAGGGACGAGTACACATCCGTCTGTACCGTCAAGTCGTTTCAACTTTCTTGCTTTGCTTTTGGCATTTTCGTTGCTTCCCATTTAAAGAACCAAATACTTGAATTCAACAGAATTGAAACGTGTAAAAGCAAATAGAAAACGCAAAAGAGAATGAAGTACCTGAATCATGTAAATCGGGTGACATTAAATTTTATTAATTTGAATAGGCATACCTACAATAAAATTTTGAATGCACACTAAGTCCATTAAATACTCCAATAAAAAATTTAGTGCTTTTTTCGAAAAAAATGCGCTTTTTCTTGGGTTTTAGTGCTTTTTCAAATTCAAAACTTGGCAACACTGTTTACTAGTATCATTTTTTCCCTAGATAGAATAAATTCAAAAACAATTCCTACTTTTTGCTTTAAGAAATTTCCGATGGGATTCTCAATATAATCTTCCACCTTATCCGAGTCGCTTAAAACTTATTAACACTTGTCAGTCGCAGGGAAATGCTTGGAGTAATTTTTATTCCCGAGCGCACTTGTGCACAAGGGTATTATAACTTTGTTCACATAACGGCTGTTTGTAACAGTCAAAATCGAATCGAGATAGATATAGACAAATCTATACATAAAACGAAATCGATTAAGCGGTGACTGTCTGTGCGTCCGCCTGTGCACACGATAACTCGAGTAAAAATTGAGATATCTTAACGAAATTTGGTATGTGTACTTCTTTTTGGTGTAGGACGGACGGTTTTGAAAATGGGCAAAATCGGACAATAACCACGCCTACCTCCCATATAAATGTAGTTTCCAGAAATACGAAAACTGCGATATTTTAGTAACTACTGAGGATTATTTACTCAAAATTTACATTTACAATAATTTCTAGGCGAAAAATAAGAATATTATAAATTTTTTGAAAATGGGCGTAGCCACGCCCACTTATGAATACACGTGTATATCTTGGGAACCGCGCCACAGATTTCTCCCACACTTGGCATGGTTGTTGGCCTTGGTACAATATACCAAATGACCAAATATTTTTAAAATCGGACAATAACCACGCCCACATCGCATATAACGGTAATTTAGAGAAATACAAAATCTTCGATAAATCACTAAATATTAAAGCTAATTTATTCAAAATTGATGCTTGCAACACCCACTTATGATCACATATATGTATCTCGGTAACCGTTCGACGAATATGTACCAAACTCGGTAAGGTTATTGTGCTTGACACATAAAAGCAAAATGCTGAAAATTATTGAAATCGGATTAAAATTCCGCCCACTTTTTATATAACGGTAAAATTAAGAAATGCTTCAAACTTCGATAATTCGAAATTTAAGGAGGCTAATTTACACACGGCCGCTGCGGTGTAGTGGTAGGCACTGCGCACTTCCACTCCGCAACACCTGGGTTCAAACCCTGGCCAAAGCAACATCGCAAAAATATAGAAAAAAGGTTTTTTCTTAACAGCGGTCGTCCCTCGGCAGGCAATGGCAAACCTCCGAGTGTATTTCTGCCATGAAAAACAGCTTCTCATAAAAATACAATCGCCGTTCGGAGTCGGCGTAAAGCTGTGGGTCCCTTCGCTTTGTGTGACAACATCAAGGCGCACGCCACAAATCGGAGGAGAAGCTCGGCCAAACATTAACATATGTGTAAGCGCCAATCTATTATTATTATTAATTTACACAAAATTGATACTAGTAAAAATCCCTTGAAAAGAGGTAACATTATTATGGAATTTTGGAAAATGGGCGTGATACCGCGCACATATAACTACGTAAGTTTATCGAAGATGTTTGAAATAGGAATAAATCCACCCCTGCTTACCACGTAGCGGTAGTTTTCGGAAAGATGAAAAAAACTATATTTGATACTTGCGCCGGGTATCTAAGTTCGGCTACGCCCGAACTTAGACTTTTTTTACTTGTTATGGTTAAATTAAGTCAGCGTTGATGTTCCCTCTCGCGTATCAAGACACTTTCGTCCCCTATTTCTGAAAGCTTGTAAAACTAATTTTCAATTACACGACCCACTCCGTTGCTTATGCCAGGATTTTAACTTTCCTTCCAGCACGTTTGATATATCAGATCCGCTTTTCAGCATTAAGAAAGCGATACTCTCCTCGCAATAAATTAATTATTTCGCGTTTCGATTGTACGCCTAATGATACATCTAACGGCGGCCTTACTGGCGTCCCTAATGGTACCCTTACTGTTATCCCATCTTACGTATGAGGGAGACAGCTTGGATTATGGGCTCAGTGGATTAGGATATCCTTTTTCTGGGTTACTACCGCACGTATCATCACTACATTGCAAAGAAATTGGAAATCTTTTTAAGGCGATTGTTCCTGATTTATAACCAGTGTTGCCGTTTTAGCCCTTTGGTGGCTAGATTTATCAACCACATTTTTTTTTTGGCCCTTTGGAGAATTTATTCATTCTTGGCATGAAAAAGTTAAATATGCTTAATTTGATCTGTTTTTTTTTTCATTTATGTAAGAGATGAATTTTTAAACTAAGAAAGACTGATATATACAAATATGCATTGTATGTTCCTTACGTTTTTATACATACATACGGTAAAAGTGTTAGGGCTGTTAACTTATTTATTAACGATTTCACTATAGTTTAAAATAGATAAGTTTACGGCCCTTAATATGCTTAATTTGTTAAATGGCCCATTAAGTCGATTGACCGTGTGTGTTGTTGTGGTGTGATTGTACCAGCTGCTGGTGCGACTTAAAAAACTATTTGAAAATTTTATGATTGTACCAGGATGCTGGTGTCGTGAGTTGTGAAATTAGCTCAATTTTCTAAGTAAAAGGTATTTTGGCGGAAATTTCTTCACTATAGCCCTATTCGCTTACGCACTATCCAGTAAATCCAGTACTAATTTTACTGGTTTTTTACTGGATGTCGTTTTCGTACGCAAAAACTTGCAAGAAACTAGCAAAAGAGGGGAAATTGAGAGAGCAAAAATGACAGCTGAACTTGCAAGTTTTACTGGATTTTTACTGGATAAATTTGTAGTAGCAACTATTTGCTAGTAAGAAAAACAGCTGATGGCATGATGCTTAATGTAATTCACATTAACAAAATAATTGTTTGTGGTGCTTTTAGAGTCGCAATTGACAAAATAAACCTATTTAAATATACTATAATAAGGTGGAAAATACTAGTTTTCTAAGAAAATTGCATCGGAAAATAACAAATTAGCAACTTCTTGCTGGTTTTGCGTTTTCGTACTTCCTCACTCATTGGGAGTAAATATTGGCTTGCTCTCCGAAATTGGGTTACCTGCAAGTTAATGGATATTTTTTGCAGGAGCATACGAAAACACAACTTATATGAGTCAAAGCCGTGTTTGTGGAAGATTAGGATTTCACGATATTGCAGTTGTGAATTAAAAAAAAAAACAATGTTTAACAAAATGGTAGAAAAATTATGAAATTTCGTCTCTAATCATTTCGAAAAAAAATAAATATTGTACCAGCATGCTGGTTATGTGATTCGAGCCTGATGGTACAATCGCTTGATGGAGCCAGCAAGCTGGTGTCGTATATTTCCCCTTTTATACAAAAAGGTTTTTGGTTGGATAAAATATTAGCTTTTTTTCTAGAGTTCATTGTTTTTCTATACCATCATTTATTGAAAATGTTTACGTGTATACTTATATATTTTTTTTAGCTAAAAGTTTTAGCCACAACGACTTTTTTTGCCCTTTTTTTAAATGAATTTGGCTACCACTAAAAATGATTCGCGGTAACACTGTTTATAACATCGGAGTTGAGTGATTTTTATTGCATAGTGCAATCGCAATAGACGCAATCTCAATAAGAGCTATTTTATGCTTAAACTTTTAAAACCCTTTGTAATTAATGTAATAGTCTGTAAGAATACAATTTTCTGTAGACAAAATAAGTAAATAAATAAAAACATACAGACATAAAATCAACTGATGAATCTAGTTCTGTAACTGAACAGTTTTAGATATCGACACTTAACAAACTCCTGCCTATCGTGACTCGACGCAAAATTTTAAAATATTGATTCCGTACGTCATGTCCGTGAGTGGCGCAGTGCTCCTCGTACGGATGGGCGGTAATGGAAGGTAAAACGGGTGGGATTATTATATATTATATTATATATATAAGATGAGTACCCAGGGCTCGCTTGGTTGTTCCGATGTACACTTTGTTGCAGTTTTCGGCTCCTTTACCATTGCACTTTATTTCATAAACAACATTGTTTTGTTGTTTGATTTTAATGGGGGTTTTTGTTTCTGTAAATATTGTAGATAAAGTGCAATTGGATTTGTATGCTATCGTTATGTTTTGTTGTTTGGCAATGTGTTGATTTAAGTTCCCGGACAACTGCGGACTGTAACTAGCGCTGAAATATCGATTTGTGGTGTTTGTTGTTACTTTACTCGACGTTCTATTTAGGCGGCCGTTTATTTCTGAAATTTTTTGTTTCATTACCTATTACTTTTTAGGATCTGTTTGAGTTTTTCTATCTTTATGTCGTAAAATTTCCGGTAACTCAATGTAAGTATTTTGTGTATTAAATTTTTTACCGTATAGATTTTGTATTTTTAGGGTGTGATGATAGGAAACTTATCAAACGATCCGAAGATGACGGCTTTGAGTACCAGTCCAGTAGGAGATTATATCTTTCTCTGTGGATTACGGTTGCCATACGTACTAATTTTTATCAGTAGAGTACTGGTATTTCAACTCTTGTACTGATTTTATTCATTTCTTCAATCAGCACGCTAATGTCCTGATTTTTCAAAATTCGTACTGATTTGTACTGAATTTTCAATTCAAACAAAATTTTTTAGGATTTTCTGAAGGTTTTTACATAACGTTGGAAGTTCCTTAAACTGTACTGTAAAAGTAAGAAGAAAATAATTTAATTATAGGTGATATGTTTCAGATAATGTGTCATATGCCCAAGAAATTAATACAACAAAACCTTCAATCATTTTATGGGCATATCGCCGAGTCGTTAAGTACCAGTTGCAATAATATGATGGAGCTTAAATTATTTAAAAAGAAGGCTGATGTGTTGCTAGTTATCTCGAAAATAACTTTCAGTTTAATAACAACAGATTTGAATGTTCGAGTGGCTTTCGGCTATAACTTACAACTCTTTTTTCACAATTTACTAACATTGTAGAAGAGTTTTGCATACAAGACATAAAGCTAGATACACCTTTTAGCGAATTCTTATTCTTTCAAAGTTTTTGCGAACTTGAAAAAATTAATTTAAGCCATGAGGAATTATAGACTAAGTCCTTAAATAGTGGTACTTTTCCACGGTTTGAAATAATATGTAGTTTTGTCGTTTTTTCAATACCACACTCAAAGAAGCAACTGAGAGGATCCTAAGTATAAAGTTTGTTTCCTGGGGCAAAGAGAGAAACCGGCTTCCAATTAAAATTATTTAAAGTGAACTTCATACTAAAAGTAATCTTAAAATGAAATGTATAAAATTCTTTGACTATTTAAACACTGAAGATGGAAATGATCTCATTATTGCTATTCAAAAATGTCATATATATAAAATAATTTATTGCCTTCTGTGTACAATGACACTTTTATTTTTTATGAACTATATTTTATTTATGTACCAAAATACTGTTAAAAACAAGAACTCTGGCGTGTTAAAGTATTATCTGTTACTTACATTCATCATTTTGCTTTGAACAAAAATATCCTGAAAAGTACTGATTTTATTAGGATGAAAAAGGTTGGAGTTTGTGGTAGTATTTGTTGAGGGTTTTTAAGATTGTATTCCCGTCTTTGCGGTTAGCTATTGCAAAGATATCGCCTACAGCTGATCCGCTGAAACTGGAGTGCTACCACCACTTCTGTATTTATAACTAGGCTACAGTAGCAATTCTCATAGCACAAAGTTTTGTATTTTTTATTAAAAATTTATTTACTATAATTAGTGTATATTATTGCCATAAGTTGAGTGTGGGCATGTTGCCGCAGTCATAGTGGCGAAATGCCGACGGTAGAATACAAGGAATGTACTGTTAAATTGCTTCAATTAGATGATATGATAACATGCTCTGGTGGGTGTGGCTAAAATTTTTGTTTAAAATGCAGCAACATCAAACGAAACGAAATTAAAATTATATCTGAAAACATTAATTTGAAATGGTTCTGCAACCAATGCACGTTATCAGATACAAACACAAAATTTCTGGGATTAAGCACTTGATTATTAAATGTGAACAATCAAAGCTGAAGGCTTCAGATGTGAAGCTGATTGTTGAGCAGTTAATCAGCAACAAATGTTCTCAAATAAACACAAGCATTGCTTCTGACTTTAACACGATCTTGGAATATAACATTGGAGTTAAAAATATTGCAATGAAAAATGATATTAAAAGTGAGATTTCTAGTGAACTCAAAAAATGTGGTGAAAACGTACAAAATATGCAGCCAAATAATAGTAATAGTGATGTTGAAATGTCTTATGCACAGGCAGCCAAAATAAATGAAAATAAAATTGTCATCAAACCAATAAACAAAAACCAAAAGTAAAGGGAACCAAGGAAGCGCTAAAAAAAGTAATTGAAACTACCGCTGTCTTTGTTAAGACTGTAAAAGAAATTAATAGAGGAGGTATAGTTCTGGAGTGCAAAAATAAAGACACATGTGAGCAAGTGCATCAAAAATTAAAGCAAACCATAGGAACTGAATACGAAGTTGAAAGAACTAAAGGAAAAAATGAAATAAAAAAGATTTTCAAAGTAGTTGGACTAACTGAAAAAATAGGTAACGACCGCATTATTGAATGTTTAACGAAGCAAAATGATGAATGTTTAGGGAAAGAGTTTAAAATATTAAAAGTCTACGAAAATAGAACACGTAGAGAAGAAAATTTTAATATTCTAATAGAAACAGACGCATTAACCTGTGAAAATGTTATTAACGAACAAGGTTAAACATTGAATGGGACACTTGCATGGTATTCGAACATATTAATGTTATAAGATGTTTTAAATGCCTGGGTTACAAGCATAAATCGAGCGAATGCACTAATAAAAAAGCATGTAGTAAATGCGCGGGTAACCATGATGTGAAGGATTGCAATTCTGAGATCATACGGTGCGTAAACTGCTGTGAACTGGTACAGAAAAAAGTGATTGACGGAAATGTTAATCATTATGCAATTTTATTAAATATAAAACAAAAATTAATTACTCACGTGATAAAAATATTTGGTTTTTACTTTTAGAAATTGGAAATATTACTCCTAAATATCAAGTAGGTGTAATATATCATTCACCAAACTCTAGTGATGCGGATTTCATTACTTATCTTAGCGAAGTTATGAATAGCAACTACTCAGTTGAGAACACTGTAATTATTGGATAGATCCCCCCTTCGTCAGTGAAATGAAACTTTTTATTTTTGAATTATTAACACAATACTGTTTTACCCGTCCGATTTATAATTTTTTTTATTTCAGACTGATGACAAATTATCTTTTAATGAATATATAAAATTATCGGTTGGTGGATTATGTATTTGAATATTTGCGAAATACACTAGGCCATTTTGCTTAGTTCCCCACAATGTTGGGAAATAAAATTGTTTCTTCAGTACGAAATCTATACAAAAACTGTACTTTTCGACTGTAAATTGTATCGACTTTTTAATTTGCTCATATGCATGCATGCATACATAGATTCCCTTCAAGACCAATGATTTGATGGTATTCACGGGAAAGTTTATGTAGGCACATTTACATAGTTTACACTTTTAACATAAATGTCAAGGCAGATATTTTAAGATACACTTCTTAACAAAAAAAAATTTTTAAGTTATTATGAATGGATAAAAGAGACATCTTCTTTGAATTCAGTACTAAAACTTGACATTTAAAGAGCTTATCAAAACTTTATACATGTTAACTAGATTGGCCATTTATCTTAAAATTATATAATTTTAATTATTTGTTTATAAAAATGCAGTTTACAATTTAACAAAACCCGTATAAATCCAAAGTTTAATCTTTGCGCAACGTTAAAAAAATCAACAAACTTTCGTACAGCTTTTTAATTAGATTTCCTAGTAATACATATTTTGAGTATGCAGTTTTGTAGCCCGATCAATTCAAATAAAGCGCAAGTTTAAAATACTCATTTCCTTCATTAAACAAATCGTCGAACATACGAAGATAATATGGAAGAAAATTACCGTCATCGTCAAAAATGTGCCAGACATCAACTGTAAATCACAGCTACTTTAAATTTGCACTTTACTAGACTAAAATTGGCTGAGCTAAAAAACTGCAAAATATTAAGAGATAAAATTGAAATAGAAAGTTCGAAATTTTTACGAAAGTTTGTCGATTTTTTTTTAATGTTGTTCAAAGATTAAACTGTAGCAGTGAATTTTCAGATTTTTAAAACCGTATGGTAATTAAATTTTTTAAATTTAAATAAAGCATGAAGACCCAATGGAATAAACGAGTAGATAAAACATATATATCGGTAAAACTGGCACATACATAAATATATGAAAGAATGTACTCAGGCGACGCCTCTAGCCATTGTGTGTCACAGATTTAAGTTATCGATGGAATTTTTTTTTCTTCCCCCCCAAAGCCAAATCCTGGCTACGCCACTGATGTTTACACAAAAGTATCTCAGAGATCTCTTCAAATATTGAAATTATCGATAAATAATTTTCTATACTTCCCAATTTCGCATACAAATTTAAATTTCAAGAAATAGAAACTGATGAAGTAATAAAAATTGCTGGTTCTTTCAAAAATAGAATTGGAGGAAAAAAACTTTTATCTGAAGGAGTCATAAGAGATGCAGTAACTTATTTAGGATTCTGCTACATGCAGATAGTTAACGAGAGCTTAAAGAAAGGTACTTTTCCAACTTCTTGGAAAACATCCACTGTCGTTCTAATAGAAAAGGTTAAAAATACCATTAAAGCCGATGAGTTGAGACCAATAAACACACTACCAAATGATGTAAAAATACTTGAATGTGTAGTAAAAAACCAATTAGTACAATGCCTCGAATCTAATAACATATTAATACCACAACAGTCTGGATTTCGCAAGAAGCACTCATGTAAAATTGCCCTGAATTTGGTAATAGCTCACTGAAAAGAAGAACTGAGCAAAAACAAATACATTATTGCTGCTTTATTAGATTTGAAACGTGCCTTTTAGACAATAGATCAAGACCCAAGAATGATAGAATACAAGATTGCGCCAATGAGAGAGGATTTCTGAGCGTAATTTTTGCGTGACGTCATCTTGGTGCAATTGCGAGAGAGAAATGCCAAAACGCATATAAAAATATGTAAACAATGCAGAAAAATATGTTAATTTTAATATTACATGGCCCAATTTTGCAGGAATCAATAAATATACAAAGATTGATTAATTAGGAACACGTAGAAATAACTTTGGACATGTAGCCCTTTAGTTAAGTACGATTTTTAGCACATGAAAAAATGGATGTATTAACAGTGTTTGCAATTTCATGTAGACCAAAAGGAAGGTGTGCAGCAAAGTGGATTTTTGGACTCGCCATTGTAAAAAGCCATGCACAGTGCATATTTATATTTGTGGACGGTACCCAACCACCATAAACTCCACAGCTTTTATTTGATAACTTTGTACCATTTCCGAGAGGATGCATGAGTGTGGCTTCTTTGGAAACAAATATTCTATGTAACTAAAACATAATTTATAGCTGAACTTTTAAATGCATAATAATTTGGCCACTGTTTTGTATTAGGTACGTAATAGCGCGGTAAGATGCCGCTTGAATTAGCGCCTGGCGACCTTATCCACTTGTGCATTACCTCATACCAGCACTAAAAATATTATTTTCAATATCTTCAATAGTGAAGTGCTTCATGCACACATAGTTCGATTTGGTGTTTAATGCATCTCCTCGCCAGCAGAACTGCTTCCACTTTTCCGCCAGATTTGCGTCCGTAGGAAACGAAAACAAAACTTATATCGCACGCTTTCCTTTTGTTTTTACTATTACACTTTGCCACGGCACACTTCATTTTGCTTTGTAATGTCTCAATAATTGTTTAAAACCACGCAGAAATATTAACGCACATATATTAAAATTGTTATTTGGTTTTTTCGTATGCTCACAATCAACAATTGCACCAAGATGACGTCACGCACACAGCTGAATCTGTCAAAATCACAAAGAGCGGATTAGCGGTACCGCGATTGGCGCAATCTCTATTTCTCTCAATCGTGATCAAGACGTATTATTGAGAAAGTTGTCCAATATAGGAATAAAAGGTATCGAACTGAATTGGTTTGAAAGTTTTATATAGAATCATGTGCAAAAAACAGCGATTGGATCGTCGGTATCAGAAGAAAGAAAAGTAATGATTGGGCTTCCATAAAATTCAGTGTTAGCACCTATTTTATTTAATATTTATATTAATGATATTTCACACAGCATTAAGTATGGCGATATCAATCTCTTTGCCGATGATACAATTATAATGATAAGTGGGGAAAATGTAAATGATATTGGTTCAAAGCTTCAAAACGATCTGGATGAAATATGTAATTGGCTATGCTTAAATAAACTCAAAGTAAACATCAGCAAAACCAAATTTATGGTTATATCTAGAAGAGGCCTAGATAATAATGATTTAGGCCATTTAAATATAAACCAGTAAACATTAGAAATAAATATTTATATTAAATATTTGGGTATAAAAATCGACCAAAAGTTAAACTTTAATGATCACGTCGATTATACTGTGAGCAAAATAGCAACGAAGTTATACTTCATGCGACGTACGTGTAAATTCTTAAACAGAAAGTATAAAATAATGGTATACAGAGCTATAATAGAACCCCTACTAAATTATTGCCGAACTATATTATTCATAATTAATGAAAGTAAGATTTATAAATTGCAAAAGCAACAGAACCGAGCAATGAGATTTATTCTTAGAAAACGTTATGACACCCCAATCAGAGACATGTTGGCGGCCCTCAATTGGTTAAGTGTTAAGCAACAACACTTCTATTACACTATGAAATTCGTTAAAAGCATTATAGATGGTAACCTGCCAGAATATTTAAAAGGTAGAATAAAGTATGGCAATGATATACATAACAAAAACACCCGTAAAAAAACTACTTTAACTTACCAATGTTTAAATGTGAGTCTGATAAAAGTAATCTCTATTATAAGGGTCTAAAATGTTATAATGAATTACCTAATAGTATTACCCAATGTTAAAACATAACTAAATTTAAAAGAAAATTATTTGCATACTGTAAGACTGTTTCAATATAACTAATGTGTTCTATCTCTATCCTCGCTAAGATCCTGTTGCCATTTACTTTTGTCCCGTGAAATTTTAAATGTATGTATATAAATGAATTCCCTAACAAATAGTCCTATTAGGCTTAAGTATTGCCTTTTTAATGCTAGGTTAAGCTTATAATTAAATATTGTTGTATGTAAGTGTATTAGCTCCAAAATGGTATTGGCAAGTAAATCGTTCATGACAATATCAGCAATAGTCATTGGCATTCCAAAGGTTTTAGAATAGAATTTATTGTTACACACGAAGTAATTATTGACCTTGAGACAAAAGTCTAGAATATTTTGGAACTTGTGCTTAGGAATCATTGTCATATTTTCTATTTTTTCCCATTTTTTCATAATTATTCTTGAAGCTAAGACTAGCCGTATTCGTTTCGTCATCCGTTAGCTAGTGGCGAATCGATGAAGCAACTGGCATAGATAAACATACGTTGGCAGCACTGAAAAAGATATGCCAAAAGTTACATTTGTTTGGGAGCACTTAATGAGTTGCTTGGCAGAACTGAGTTATTTAACAGTTCATAATGAAAACAAATCGGGGAAAAAATATTTAAAATTTAAAATTTTTTATTAAATTTACATTTAAAACGAAAAATTGACAACGAGCGACTAACTTTGGTAAGAAATTGCTTTTATTTGTAATTGAGATGTACAAATGCAATCTAAAATAACTTTTCAGGTTTCCCAATGGTTTGAAAATGAAGAAGTGCTCATGAGCGGGAGTGCAGGTGTATTTGCGGTCTTAAACACCATCCCTTCCAGCTCCAGCTCAGACTCTTCATCAAGCTCAGAAGAGTCCGAACGAGAAGAAGCAAGTAAATGCTCAAACTTTTGCGAAGTTATAGAAGGATATTCAGAAAAAGAATTTAAATCGCACATGAGACTTCGACGATCAACTGCCGAATATTTGATCGGTAGGCAAGCCAAATGGTTTTAATTTATGGCACATATATTTACCGCAAGCTTTTACAGAGAGATATGTAAGCAGTGTTCTACCAAAAACCCACTCTGGCGGTAGGGAAAGTGTGCCATCAAGGAAGAAAGTGTTGATGTTTATTTGGTACATCAGCAACACCATAACATTTCGACAACTTGGCAACCTATTTGGAGTATCTCAGCCTACTGGTTGGTCTGTTGTAAACAACGTTTCAACATGGATGGTATCACGAACGGTAGACACGAAAAGGAAATTTAAAGAAAAGAGTGGAATACCGGGAGTTATTGGAGCCATTGACTGCACGCATATTCGCATCAAAGCTCCAAAAGAAAATAAGGAATGCTATTTTGATCGGAAGCATAGCTACAGCTTAGTACTTCAAGCAGTAGTGGACGCTGATAAAAGATTTACCGACGTAAATTGTGGTGAGCCTGGATCACTTCACGACAGCAGAGTCCTTCGAAGATCTAACCTGTTTTTTAAAGCGCAGTCGGAGCCACGAAGTTTATTTCCAAACGAATCCTTCATTTTGGGTGATTCTGCATATCCTTCAACAAGCTGGTTAGTACCACCTTATAAGGATTACGGCAACTTGAGCGTATCGCAACGAAATTTTAACAAAGTGCACTCTTCTACCCGCATCGTTGTAGAAAACGCCTTTGGGTTATTAAAAACTCGATTTAGAAGATTGTTACATTTTACAGAACAAACCAATTTATGTTTCGTTGTCAATCTAATTGTTAGTGCCTGTATTCTCCATAATATTTGTATAACATTTGACGATTTAGATATTGAAATTGCCCAAAACGAATACCTTGAAAATAATATGGAAGATGAGCCTCTTACAGGCAATCACCATGTAAATTGTAATCGAAGAGATGTATTGTTTGCTTATTTGCAGGGGCAAAATTTGATTTAAAAACTAATAAATAAGTATAGGTTCGGGCGAAACCGAACTTTATACACGCACGTGTTAAACATCTTTTTTCGCATTTTTTATAAACTTCTTAACTTCGAATTAAAAGCAGGTGTTTTTATTCCCTACTTCAAAAATTTTCAATATATTTCCTTTTTGTACCAAGGACAATAGCTGTACCGTTTGGTAGAAATTGATAAATTGGTTACCGGGATACACATACATATCTAGTCTTAAGTTGGTGACGCCACGCCCATTTTCCAAAAATTTTTGATAGTAATATTTGCTGCTAAGAGGTTATTGTAAATAATTGTTATGCGAACAAAGTTGTAATATCCTTGTGCACAAGCACGCTCGGATATAAAAGGAAAAATTCGTGTATTAAATTTCACAAAAAACTAATTTTATTAAGCTACATATATAAAAACTAAATCACATTCAGTGTAACAAAAATAAATAAATAACTGAATTCAATAAAAAAGTTACATAGTGAATATGATTATTATACCCGAGCGCACTTGTGCACAAGGGTATATTAATTTTGTTCACATAACGGTTGTTTGTAACAGCCAAAACGAATCGAGATAGATATAGACAAATGTATACATAAATGATCAGAATGAATAAAGAAATCGATTAAGCCATGTCTGTCTGTCCGTCCGTCTGTCCGTCTGTCCGTCTGTCCGTCCGTCCGTGTACACGATAACTCGAGCAAAAATTGAGATATCTCAACGAAATTTGGTATGTAGGTTTCTGTTAATCCAAGGTAGGTTGGTATTGAAAATGGGCGAAATCGGACAATAACCACGCCCACTTCCCATATAACGGTAATTTCCAGAAATACGAAAACTGCGATATTTTAGTAACTACTGAAGATTATTCACTAAAAATTGATATTTATAATAAGTTTTAGACGAAAAATAAGAATATTATAAATTTTTGGAAAATGGGCGTAGCCACGCCTACTTATGGTTACATGTGTATATCTTGGTAACCGCTACACCAATTTCTTCCAAACTTGGCACAGTTGTTGGTCTTCGCACAACATACCAAATGGCCGAAAATTTTTAAAATCGCTTAATAACCACGCCCACCTCCCATATAACGGTAATTTAGAGAAATACATAATCTTCGATAAATCAGTAAATATTGAAGCTAATTTATTCAAAATGATGCTTACAACAATTCTTTACCAAGAAATACGTTTATGGTAAAATTTTGGAAAATGGGCGTGGCACCGCCCACTTATGATCACATATAAGTATATCGGTAACCGTTCTACCAATTTGTACCAAACCAAACCAAAAATAACGGCCGCTTCTCATATAACGGTAAATTTCAGAAATGCTTGAAACTTCAATATTTCGAAATTGAAGGACGCTAATTTATTCAAAATTGATACACCCCGGCTTACCATCTAGCGGAAGGTTTCGGAAAGGTGAAAAAACATATATTTAATACTTGCGCCGGGTATTTAATGTTCGGCTCCGCCCGAACTTAGACTTTCTTACTTGTTTTTTAATGGAGTTTTTTAACACCTCTAGTTTTTTTAATTCAATTTCCCTCAACATTTCAACAACAGAGTCGTGATATCTTCTTTTTTCTTCCAGCCGTCTCTCATTCAGTTTTAATTTCTCTTCATAATACCTTTCGCGGGCTGTTTTCCTGCGACGACTTGAAACTGATTGTGAAGAATCGATTTGAGAAGATAGTGGTGGTGGATGTGGGGATAATGCGGGGGGCGGAGTTGTAGCTGCTTGAGGAGATAGTGGAGGCGGAGGTGGGGATGATGCGGGTGGTGGAGATGCAGCTGCTGGAGATAGTGCTGGCCGATGTGGAGATGTTGTCGGGGGTGGTTGTGGGATGGAAGTCCTGTGAAGGGATGTTGCTGGTTGAGGAGATTTTGATTGCATGGTTGTAGGTGAGGATGATGTTAAGGACGTGTGTGCAGATAGACGATTGTTTGTGGATACTGTAGGCCTGTATGAAGAAGTTGATAAATGGGTCTGTGCTGTCTGTGAGGACGATTTTGAATGGTAGGATGGTGTTGGCCCTAGGAACACTGGGTATGAGGACTGTGGTGGCTGCGATGATAACTTGGAACGGTGTGGTGGTGTTGGCTTTGGAGGCGCTATTAAAATGTGGAATAGTCCTGGCTGTAAGGATGGTGAAGAGCAGTGAGATAGTATTGGCGCTGGCTTTATGAACACTTTTAATTTGTGGGATATCTGCTTTGTGGAAGCGGGACGGTGTGATGTTGCTGGCGTTGGAGATACTCCTTGCCTGTAGAATGGTGTGTGAAATATTGGTGCTGCTGAATGGTGGGAGGAGACTAGCTGTTGAGTTGCTGCTGGTTCCGAAGGAGATGGCACTGCCAGCGCTTGTGCTTGCACAGTGCCCGCATTAAGGGTGTGCTTATTGGCAAGCGCTATTACCGAAAATCTCCTCCATATAAGGGGCAACACATGGAGTAGCTCCAGTCCTTCCAGCGTTGTCCTTCGCGCACTTGAAGGCAGACAACAAAGTCCGCATTTTGCCTTCTAATGTAACCGGGGTTGTGGAAGGGTCCTATATAAAAATAAAACAAATTAAAAAAACACAAATTAAAAACACTCATTCAACTTACTGTGAAGCCTTGTGCTACCATGTCTTCCAAAACATGAGCATAGGTATTTCTTTTTTTCCTAGTGTGAAGAAACTCCTCCTTCCGGGCCAAGTAGCACTTCAGCAAACCTTTGGTTTCGACCACTGTCCACACCTTGCGTTTCCTTTAAAAAATGCTTATTAATTTCTTATATTAAATTATTTAAAAACAAAAACTAAATATTTACGATTTATCTTCTGTTGCCATTTTTGATTTTAAATTCTGTTTGCTGTTTCAAAAATGTTACATTTGAAATTGTCATGTTTGGTAGCATTGAGGGAAGCTGTTATACCCATGATACAAAAAACAAGGTAGTTCCATTGTCACTTTTTCGTCGCCATATTAACAACCTGACAATTAAGCAGATTGTGACATTTCGTGCTACCATACCTAATATCTAAAATCCTTCAAATTTTCTTATTAATGTTTTGTCGATTTAAAATTATTTTGTTCTTAAGCATAGCATAATAAGAAATAAACAAGAAATAAGTGTGAAATTCCACATTTCCTTGAAACATTTTTGCAACATGAAGCTAGCAACACAATTTTCATGACATTTTTAAATACAATGTATATTTTAAATTGTGTGAAAGCTGACAGTTTATAGAATTCAGTAGCGACGAAAACAAAGGGGGGTTAAGTGGTTAAACCTTACCCAAGCCGATCATAAAACTTGCGACGCAATTTCGGCTTATGCCTGTGGGTCTTGGCAAGAATATAATCCCTGAAGGTTTAGCTTAAAATGGTTTTCGGGATACACCCTGTGAACATGTTACTTTCCAGAAGGTGTGGCGCCCGTTTTTCTATACATATTTTCGTTGGAAAAATACCTTATCTCTGTATTCTAGGTAAATGCTTCCAGAGGTTTTTATGCGTCACCAGAATTTTAGTTTATTTGGCTTATACCGCTAGCTCTTTTCAACGGCTACGAGATTGTTTTCATATACCTCCATTTTTCATAGGTTTGGGATTGATTTCATTTACTTCTATTCCTAGTTCTACGGTGGCACGCCGCATTTTCCAATAAACTCTTATGAGCTTCAGATTGACTTCATATACATATATCCATACAAAGTTCCAGGACTTTACCACAAATACTTCCAGAGATATGCACTATGAAAAATTCGATTTGTATGGGAGGTTCTACACGCCCTTTAGATATCGGTTTTGTTTTAGCCTATAACCATTATTGGAAAACTTGTGTCCGAAATATCAAAAAAAAGCCGGTATGGGCATTGTGACTCCTCAAGCGAAATGAACTAATGATTGCAAAAAAATGAAATCAAACGTCCTAGTTGACCAAAAAAGAACATTAGACTTCATTCTCTCAACTTCTCAGAATGTAGAATAGCTAAGAAATATATAATAAGATAGGATATATTAAAACAGCCTCCAGAACATTTACCAAAAGACGCCCCTGAACTACACAAATCAGTTTGATTGAAAATTTGTGTTTATCTATTTATTTTATACTTCACTTTTGGGTGTGTCAAAATTTCATCTGAAAATAATATGTGTTGCTCAAAAAATTTCGCGGCCCATTGGTCCCAAAGTAAATTCCATTTGCTGTTAAATGGACAAAGACAATATGTATTAAATAACAGATCGAAATGTGTAATTTCAGTAATTTGTGTAAATGTCTAATTTCAGAATTACATAAGAATCACGTATCCGACATAGAAAACTACATTGTGAATTAATGAGATGACATGAGGACACTAACATAATTTTCAAATATGTTCACTAAAATTGTATTAATATTGAAATAATGATTTGGCAAGTTGTTATCGAATTTAATATAAAATTTAAACGTTTTCAAAATAAGATATTGATTAGTTTTAAAGGCTATATATTAATACAACTATTTACTTTATAATCCCAAATTTATGATATAAAATGTCCCACACCAAAAAACTTACAATTGGGTAATGCCGCTTCGAATTTTTCACAATTGAGCAATTGTCAAAAATCTGCTTTTTAATCAAAAAGTTGTTTATTGAAACTACCTTCTTTTTTGTATCATGGTTATACCAGTTTTATGAGGTGTCACCATGCTCGTCAGTGCTAGCTAACTTTGTTGTTGCTTTCACATACAAATTTTCTGACAAGCGAGCAGAGCTCTAACATAGCGAGCAGAGAAGTGGCGAAACGAATGCGCCTACTGTTGGTATATTTGTAAACATCAAGAGAAACAATTACATCTTCTTCACATACATTTATATCGGACAGTTCATTTATTAATTTTAAAGAATTTTGTATATTGTAAATAGTCTTCACTGATGAGTGGCTTTAGAATTTCTCCAACATATTTAGACAAATTTCAACATGGGCCTTTACAGGATGAGGCAATACGACGTAGAGGGATTTCAGGTTTATGGATTTTTGGGAACCCATAAAGTCTTGGAGCTGTTGCTGCAATACTGGTAAGATGTTGCTTTTCTTTTGCGTTTATGTATTTTGTTTTATGTTTTGTTTTTTGATGAACGTGTTAAACTCCGATTCACTTAGGCCCACTCGCAGAACAGCAGGTTATCTATTTAACTCGAAGTTTACCGGTTAAATTAATAAATTGTCTTGCACAATCAATGGTTAGGAGTAAAATTAGAGTTAAATCGTTAAATATTTAGCCCAGCAACTTTCGAAGGTTAACTTGCTAACTCTACATATGTCAATTCTGTCAGTAACAAGAATAAAGAAATTGAGATTTCAAAAATATTTAGTGTAAAAAAATATTTTTGAGTACATACATATGTACATTAGACTGCATCACCAAAAAAAGTAGCGGGTTTTCCGCCTGGATTACAAAATGTATTATATTTTAAGACGTCCACCAAAATATTTCGGAAAAATATTAAGACTTAAGCGAGCTGGAGCAATTTGAAAATACCTCCAAAAATTGGATTTTTATGAATAAAATAGTTTCTTTGAAAAAGTACCCTCATATGACAAAACAGATTAGGCTTAAAAAATCTGCATAAAAATATTTAAAAATCTTTTCAAATAACTGTGCCAAAACTATTTTGATTTAGACTTATAGGATCTCGGTAGAAAGGTATTTTCCAACTATTTTTATTTATGTGCAAAAAAAGTCATTCGTGTCCCAATTTGTTTTTTTTTTTTTTGTCAAATACCAACACATCTTAATTCAACTTTGAATGATGTTCGTTCATCCTACCTTTCTCTTTCATCCTTTGAATGAGCTTATTAGCAAAGAAATAAAAAGGGTGAGAAAATACCTTCCAGTGATACCTCACAAGTCTAAATCGAAAGAGATTAGAATAAAGTTAAAAAACAGCATTTAAAATCTCATTATTACGATTCCGTTCAAAACTTTTTTTAATATTTTTTAATATTTTTATGTAAGTTTTTTAAGCTTAAACCGTTTTGCCATTTGAGTTGATTAAAAAAAAAAAAACATATTAAATAAACTATTTTTATTCATAAAATCTCCATTTTTGGAGGCGTTTTCAATCGGTCCAGCTCGCCTAATTCTTAATATTTTTCCTGAAATATTTTGGTGGGCGTCTTAAAATATAATAGATTTTATAATTCCATTGGAAAAACAGTACCGATTTTTTTTGTATGGAGAGTGATGCTGTCTAATGTGCCTACATATGTACATACATAAGCACGTATTCATTTTTGCCGCCTTCAACTCTGAGGTTTCGGTCAGTGTCGTGAGAAAAATATTTGCCATTAAATTCTTTAGCTTTGCTGTTTGTATTCGAAATTTGATATTCAATTTCAAATAATAAACGGAAACAATGAAAACAAACATCAAAAAAGAGAGAGTGGTGCCTACTTAATTTAGAAATCCCTCGGGTTACTTAACTCTGGGCCAGATTTCAATGCTGCAAGACATTGTCGGGTTGAGGAATATAAACATTTAACTCTGAGGTACTGAGCTCTGTATTTATATATTAAACTCTGGATTTTCTGCAAGTGGGCCTTAGTGTGCGGTTTAGTTGGATTTCTGTGTGGTGCAAATTATTTTTTGCTGCTCTAATATTCATGTTTGTTTGTGTTATTTCCATGTTCAACATTTTCATGAGGAAGATTTGTTTAGTTTTCTCTATTTTCTGTTTTATATTTTGGGATGTGCAATTTATTGTTGTCTTTTTAACTGAGTTTGTCAAAAGCTTCTTACATTCTAACAAGAATTTTAATTGCTCCATCTACTTAGCTAACTTCTGTTTTTGGTTGCTAAAATACTTTAATCTTGTGCATGTGTGGTCTTCGTGTTTGTATTTCATATGTTTGTAGTAGTAGTTCATGTTCTTTGTTGTATATTTATCGCTGTGCACCGGATAATAAAAAAAATTTCGGCAGGCCTTCCGAGTATAATATATTTGTTTAGTTTTTCCGATCAGTTTCATTTGGTTGAAATTCTAATTATTGTTAGGCTTTTCTTATCAAGTTAGATCATCTACCCGTTGTGTAAATAAAAGGACTTTATTTAGCTTTTTTCCCGACGTTTCGCTAAGATTTTTAGCATCTTCAGGGGATTTTTTTGTTTATTTACCTGCGCAGTAATAAATATAAAACATTAATAAAACAACAAAAACCTAATAAACGAATGAATACATACCTTTGGAAGATTGCCTCTGTTTGCCCTGTCGCCAAGAATAAACGTGCGTGTTCTCCTTGTGATTTTCGTCCTATAAGTGTTTTACCTGCTTTATCAAAAGTATTTGAGTCCATTATGTTTGAACAAATCTCTCGCCATATGTCGGAAAATCATTTGCTTTCCCCTTTCCAGTCAGGCTTTAGAGCTGGGCATGGATGTGCTACCGCAATGGTTAAAATTTTAGACGACTTACGAATTTCTTATGACAAAGGTGAATTGTCCCTACTGTGTTTACTAGAGTTCTCCAAAGCATTTGACTCCGTTGATCATACATTGCTCTGCTCAAAGCTCGCTTACTACTTCGGCTTTGGCAAAAATGCACTGTCCCTCATGAAAAGTTATTTATCAGGCAGAACCCAGCGTGTGAAGATTGGCTCAGTATCCTCAAAGACAAAGTCTGTGATCTGTGGCGTTCCCCAAGGGTCCATTTTGGGTCCGTTGCCATTTAGCGCCTTCGTCAATGATATTTTCTTGACTTTCCGATATGTAAATGCTCATGCATATGCAGATGATCTCGAGATATACTTATCTGGTCCATTTCAGGATGTAATTGGAATTACTGCAAACCTAAATCAGGACTTGTCTTCTGTTTCGAGATGGGCCACTCAAAACGGCCTCTGTCTTAACCCGGTTAAGTCGTATGTTCTACCTGTCTACAAGAAGAAATTCAGGTTTAGCTACATTCCACCAGTTTGTCTCGGTACGACTTCTCTTGTATTAGTCGAAAAAATAACCAACCTGGGTTTTGTTATTAACCTTACCTGTGTCGATCACATTAACTCCGTCGTGGGCAAACTATATTGTACTCAAAGAAATTTAAGGCAATCTGCACCGTTTACTCCAACTCTTATCAAACAAAAGCTTGCGCTTCAATTAATTTTGCCTATTATTACCTATTCTGAGTTGGTATACAGAAAGCTCGACTCCAGGTCTTCTTATAAAATTGATACCTTATTTAATAATGTTACGCGCTATGTTTATGGAATACGGAAATTTGATCATATATCCGCCTGGAGGTCTAGTTTACTAGGATGTGAAATTTCTGATTATTTAAAAGCCAGAAACTGTATTTTTCTTTTTAAAATGTTGAGTACAAAAGAGCCACATTATCTTTATAAAAAAACTGATTTTTCCAAAATCTGAGCGTTCTTATGATCTAATTGTGCCTGTCTTCAAACTTATGAGCACCACAAGACTGTTTTTCATCAATGCTATTAGAATTTGGAACTCTATACCTGCTACCATTAGGAGCAAAATCAACAGAAGCAACTTCAAAAATACTCTTTATAATTATTTCTCTAAAAATTGATGAACCATCTACATATTTGCAATAATATATAATTAAGTGTTTTTTTTAGCTTTGTTAACATACCATAATGTTTGTATATATGTTATAAGTAGGGATGTGCCGGATAGAGAATTTGCCGGATAACTGGATTCCGGATATCCTGAAAAAAATAAGAGCCGGATTCGGATATCCGATCGGATATCCGGTAGACTCTTGCCCTTAATAAATTTCATAATGTTATAATAGGTTTTTTGTTTAGCTAGAATTCCTGCTTTTTCGAGTTGAACTATCCAATACGTAATTAAGAATACAAAATGTCCACTCTGAAATCCAAGTTATGATATAATCCTGCATTAAATAGATAACTCCTCCGTCTGCAACCCGGATTTATCGACTATTTTTGGTGAATAAAGGAGAAAAGTCAAAGACAAAAGATAAAGAGCAATGAACGCCGCTAAGAAAAAACGCGTGTTTAATTTATTTTTTTAAATGTGAAGAAAATCGAACTAATATGCATGGTTACATATCGTTTCGCTTCCCGAATCGCCCCGTAAGGCTTCATTGTTGCAATATTTTGTGACACACGTTTCAAAACTCATTTTATTTTCTGACATCAGTAAATCTAAAAACTGGGTAGTTAGCTTGGAGAAACCTGCCGAATCATATGAAAAACGCCGAACTCTACTGAAAGCTTCTATTGAAGAGCGAGACCAGGATATGCTTTGAGTAAATCGCCAACGGCTCTGATACTGATTCCGGTTTTTGTACTGATCCTTTGATTGGGTGGAATCATAGACGGCCGCTGTGGTGTAGCGGTTCAACCCAACATAAAAAAAAACAATAAAAAAAGTTTTTTTTTGTAATAGCGGTCGCCCCTCGACAGGTAATGGCAAACCTCCGAGTGTATTTCTGCCATGAAAACAGCTTCTCATAAAAATACAATCGCCGTTCGGAGTCGGCGTAAAATTGTAGGTCCTTCCCCATGTTTGACAACAGCAATGCGCACGCCACAAATCGGGGGAGAAGCCCGGCCAATCACTAACAAATGTGTAAGCACCAATTCTATTATTATTATAGTCGCAAAGAATTTCCAACAATTTTTTTACTTTGGCAATGAATTATCTCTGTGAACCACCTTCCTCGGTGAACTCAAAAATAGTGTTTAGTGCAGAGGTGGGCAGCTTCGACAGAGAATTTTTGTAGTGTGCGTGCAATTGATGCCACTGTGTGCGTGCGAACAAGTCGTGCGGCTAAATGAAGCTTTCGCTGCCTTCTAAAGCAGAGCGTGTATGTATACGCGAATATGCCCAGGTCTGGTTTAGTGCATCGGGTAGCATTTATGTTGAAAATAGAAATTCGGTCTTAAGCAGTAATGCGGAAATGCTTCTTTTCATAATGAAAAATATATAAATGTTTAACTCTTAATTACTAATTAGATACTACTAAATTTGATTACGAAAATGTAACAAAAATACCTGAACTATATTTTTAAATAGAATCTTCTATAATCGAAATCCGGAAATCCGGCCGGATTTTAACCAGTATGCGGCCGGATAGTCGGATAACAGAAAAAAGGCCGGATATAAGCCGGATTCCGGATATCTACCGGATACACGGCACATCCCTAGTTATAAGTTTTATGTATCCGTGTTATCTCTGTTTAATTGAATGCGTCATATGCGTTTGTATATATTTTAGAATTTTAATTTTCAATATATAAATAAATAAGTATTATCTTTACTTTTATCATTATTGTACTATAAAAGATTGAATCTTATAGTACTAATGCCTAAACCGAAATAAATAAATAAATAAAAAATAGTTATGCTTAACACAAAAGAGTTATTAACTTACATTACATTTAACATTAAACTATGGAACGTAAACCAAAAAATAATTACCAACGCTTCTGGTAGCTTTGTCCAAACTGAATGTTATTAATATTTATAAAGATAATAAATAAACTGCAGCGATGTCAACAGTATCCTCTTTCTTGTTCATTACATTGTCCCTCTTCTGCATTATTTTTAAGCTTTCTAATGTGAATTTTGTTTTTGCTCTTTTCTCTACATCAATTATTCTTGCGTTCGCCAAATCAGCTGTATGGCCACTCACGGTGGAGAGAATACAGAAGGTGGCGCCGATGGCAACACCGTTAATCGGCTCTCAGTGAATTTGACAGAATCAGCTTGTTTGCTGACGTCACAGTCGAGTTGACAGCAGTAGTGATGTGCTGAGTTAATACTTTTAAGTATTGATCGATATTCGGAACTGATTTAAAAAGTACATTTAGGTTTGGAATAAAAGTGCACGTAGGCCAAAAATATGGAAAAACCGATTCAGGGAGACTCGCCTATCAAAACCCGAATGAAGGAGCCAATAGAGCTTTTAATACTAATCCATATAAAAGATGTCGGTTCGAGGCCATAATGTAGAGAAACTTTTATTTGTTTGAAGCATTTTTGTTCCAGCTGAATCGGACGATATCATTTAGGTAGGTCTGGGGACAGATTCTGTAACCAGTTAGCGACAATTTTCGAATCGGTATCGGTTTTGTTATCGTACGATATTAAATTTTTTTACGTCCACAAGTGCGATATCGATTCGAAACTTGGCGCTAGCTGGTTACAGAATCTCCCCCCTGACAGGCTTCTTGATCCGTCAAAGCATTTTTCTTGAACCTTGGATCGACTAAGGTAAAATAATATTTCTCTGTTGCGATAAGTTCAAGTGTTTTAGCCAATATCATATAAATTAGTAATGAAAGTTTTTTCTAAACTTCAAATGCATAAATATAATGGGGAAGGTTTAATGTAAAGAATCGGTATCGGGTGCCGAAAAGGAAGTATTGGGTACCGAGATCTGTTTTAAGTATTGGGTACCGACAATTCAGCACATCACTAGAGAGCAGTTTTATTTGCCGCTCTCAGTTGTCAACTCTACGATGACGTCACGCCAAAATTACTCTCACGAATTCTGGTGCGATCGGCGCAATCTTGGATTCTATCATTCTTGATGGCCACTGGTGTTCATATTCTGAACTAGCGCTGTGCTTTGTTTTTTTATGTCTGCTTCGTGTTCGCTAAGACGAGTACCCAGGGATCGCTTGGTTGTTCCGGTGTTCACTTTGTCGCAGTTTTTGGCTTCTTTACCATTGCACTTTATTTAATAAACCACATTGTTTTGTTTGTTTATTTCTATAGGGGTTTTTTGTTTTTGTAAATATTGTGGATAAAGTGCAATTGGATTTGTATGCTAGCGTTATGTTTTGTTGTTTGGCAATGTGTTAATTTAAGTTCTTGGACAACTGCGGAACATAAGTATCGCGGAAATATCGATTTGTGGTGTTTGTTGTTACTTTACTCGACGTTCTATTTAGGCGGCCGTTTATTTCTGTAATTTTTTGTTTTATTAAGTCGCGTAGCTATTACTTTTTAGGATCTTTTTGAGGTTATCTATCTTTATGTCGTAAAATTTCCTGTAACTCAATGTAAGTGTTTTGTGTATTAAATTTTTTGCCATATAGATTTTGTATTTTTTAGGTTGTGATGATAAGAAATTTATCAAACGATCTGAAGATGACGGTTTTGAGTACCAGTCCAGTAGGAGATTATTTCTTTCTCTGTGGATGCGAGCATCAAGAAAGGGGATGCTGGCTTTACGTGCCATTTCCATGGTGAATTGGAGTTTGTGGTGGTATTTGTTGAGGGTTTTTAAGATTATATTTACGTCTTTGTGGTTAACTATTACAAAGATATCGTCTACATATTTTGATATAAATTTAATATCGATGTTTAAGTGTTTTAGCTCCAAAATGGTATAGTCAAGTAAATCGTCCATCACAATATCAGCAAAAGTGGGAGAAAAAAGGTTGCCCATTGGCTTTCCTAAAGTTTGAGAATAGGCAAACGTCTAGGATATTTCGGAACTTGTTCTTAGGAATCATTGTCATATTTTCTCTTTTTCCCAATTTTTTCATAATTAGTCCTGAAGCTAAGACCATGATACAAAAAAGAAGGTAGTTCCATTGTCACTTTTTCGTCGCCATATTAACATCCTGACAATGAAGTAGATTGTGATATTTCGTGCTACCATACTCAATATCTAAAATCCTCAAAATTTTGTTATTATTTTCTTGTTTATTTACTAACATTTTGTTCTTAGAACCGAAATTTAAACAAGCAAAAGGTATTTTACTTGTACAGTAATATTGGTATGCATAAAAACGGAGCAATTGCTTTTTCTTAAAATGTCATATCTTTCACTTAAATTTGTTTGAACATATTGAGTACAAGGTCTGAAATTTTAAGAAAAAGCATTCGCTTAGGTTTTATGCATTGTGTCCAAACGCTTAACCCAAGCAAAAAATTTTTACATACAAGTGTGATCAAACAATTAAACGTTAGTTTAAAATAAAGAGTTCACATTTTCGGATAAAAATTTATGAATAAATTCGGTTTGAAATATGGACCTTTTTGTAAAAAATACTTTGGTCAGCATAGCCGGAGTTGGACTTACATTTTCGCTGTCAAAATGCAAATTTTACTCCATTTTTAAATGAATAAATCATCAATGTTGTTTCACACACCCTCCAATATTGAACAGTAAAATATATTTATTTTTACGCAAAGAAACAACGATATTGTCGAAATATACTAGAATTGGACAATACTCACTTCTCTGAAAGTCATGAGGCCCATGGGTACGGTGACCATATTAACCAACGTAAAATAAAGGACATTTTTTCAAAATTATTTGGGAATACGTAAATACAACTTGTATGATAAAAGTACCTTGCCCATATCGTAATTTATATCAAATATTTACCAGTTAATTATATTATTTAATTGTATAAGTTCCCCTGCTGTAGCGAAAAATGAAGCCAAATCCTTTTCAAGGACTTCGCCATCCTTTGCTACCAAAATGCGTTTACCATAATTATGGTAATTATAATTCATACTGCACGACGAAACCAACACACAGTGGTTCAAAATTGGAATTCAATGTTCAGAATCCACCGCAGCCTTAATTTTTCCACCAATTTTTACTAAAAACCCAAAAAAAAAATATTTATTTTGGTGAACATTTTTTTGATGACATTTTTAAAAATTTTTGTTGTATATTTTTTTATTTTGGGAAAACCATACAATTGTTTTCAACAAGTTTTAGTTATGTAACATTTATTAACTGGAAGAGGAGAATACATTTTCTTCAAAATTGCTACCTTTTCTGCATTTTGCACTAAAAAATTTAATATAATCAAATTAAAATTCAGAAATCAGGCTCAATTGGTCTCATGCAAACATTGTAAGCTTTCATAAAAAAAAAAAATAAATTAATCAAATTAAGTGCAAAATGGAGTGAATGAATGCCAGTATTGAACCACCGTGCAGCAGGGGATTTATTGTTCTCTTTCAGTGGAACTGGAAACTCAGCGTGCAACACGATCCTGGGCACAACTTTCCCTATGCTTTATAGATTGTACAAAGATTATCGATTAAATAGAAACCCTTAAGTAGGGTGCGAAACAAACTGGCGAAAGTTTTCATTATCTTCTATACTAATTATATAAAGAGAAGTCCATTTTTTTTGTAACAGGTAATCTCGCGAACGGCTGATCCGATTTTCATGAAATTTTGTATACAAATAGCTTTCGGTAACCACCATGTTTTAGGCTAAAAAAATTTTACTTTTTTCGGGTAGGTGGACCAAGGACTGGTCTATTCGAAAAAATCTTATTATAGTCCGATTTGCTTAAAATTAAGTACGTAAGTAGCTTTTTAGCATATATTAGCATATATGACCCATTTTTTCCGGGAACTGGTCCAGGCACCGATCTATTCGAAAAAATCGAATTTACGGTCCGATTTGCTTCAAATTCGGTGCGCAGGTAGCTTTTTGCCTGGATAAGCTTATAGATTCCTGTTTTCCAATTTTCATGCAATTTCGAATATAAATAGCTTTAAGTAACGACCATATCAAGGGGCGAATTCGTCACTAGGCAAGATTTTTTTGCGCCAATCAGAAACAACGGATACTGTCAAAATATAATTATAATATATAATATATATATATATATATACTAATATATATTTAGAAAGCCGTTTGTTAGTTTTCGCAAGGCTCGAGAGCGGCTGAACCGATTTTTTTGAAACTGCCCGTGTCCCAAGGATGGTTTTAGGCTGAAAAAAAATCTATATGTAAAGGAGGCGTGGCACTTCCCATACAAACCGAATTTCTCATGCTACATATCTCTGAAAGTGTGCATTGGTAGAGTCCTGGAACTTGGTATGGAGATATACGAAATCAATCGCATACTCATGAAGAAAGAGGGCAGCTGTTGGAAAGGGGGGCGTGGCACCTCCCATACAAATCGAATTTTTATACTGCATATCTCTGAAAGTATTCATGGTACAGTACTGGAACTTCGTATGGAGATATGTATATAGTTGAAATCAAGCCCATACTCATGGAGAAAATTTGGGCTATTTGAAAAGGGGTGTGAGGCCTACAAACGTACCGACCTTTAGCTATCTTTGAATGAATTTTTTTATTTTTCTGTAGGTGTGTTTGTGAGTGAAATCCTCCTAAATGATTGTACGGATTTTAACGAAACTTTTTGTGTATTTGAGTGGGTCTCTGGATGGTTTAGTTTCACAATTTAATCCGACAGTTGGCGCTGTAGTTGAGTTATTACTAAAAATCTTATTTATGATCCGATTTGGCTAATGTTTTAAATATGTATGCAATACTATTGCAAAAACGTGCTGCCAAGTGGTGCTGAAGTCGAGCTATTACTAAAAATAGCCAAGTGAGAAAAGGGGCCGTGAAGGTCAGATTAAATCGACCTGTTGCACCATTGAGTATATCGAACGCTCCTGCGTTGCAATTGGCCCAATGGATGTGATTTTCCAATATTATTATGCGTTCAAACTTTTAAGGTATTTCGTCTGAAATAAGTATATGTATATTGCATTTCTGTAGAACAATGATTCGCACCCATTTTGAAATTGCCACCTACTATACTATAAAGCTTCTAGGACATTCACTATAGAACCGGGTCATTGTTGCCACCAGGGAGTGAAGAGGAAAAAATTTATTTCGCTTTGCGAATAACCGTGCTATGAAATGTCGCACAACTGGAGAATTTCAAGAACGGATATAACACTTTCCTTAGGTTACTTAAAGCGGCAAGTGACCACCAAACCTTAATCTTAGCAGACTAATGTGCCAATGAAAATCGTAAACGTGAATTGTTGGTGAAAGTGGTGGACCAAAAAGTTTCTATAAAATATATAAAAATTTTGGGCGGGACGAAGTTCGCCGGGTCTGCTAGTATTTTATAAGGGACATTTTTATTTTTCATATTCTGCGTTTAAAAATTTACCTCTGACAAATGCAAAGCCGATTTAAAGGACAGTTTAAGAAATAAAGGACAAACGGCGGCCTTTAATTTGAAAAGAATTATAAAGGACAGGGGGTTAAAATAAAGGACTGTCCTTTAAAATAAAGCACGGATGGTCACCGTACCCATGGGTCCCAAAGTATATTCCGTTGTCAAGTTACTTGAAAGAAATGGACAAAGACAATATCGAAATGTGTAATTTCGGGGTCTGAATTATATCAGAAACAATCGTATCCGACATAAAAAACTGTAACAGTCCTTGCTAGCTACATTGTGAAATAATCAGATGACATAATGAGGCTAAAAAAAATATAAATTATATTCACTAAAATTTTATTAATGTAAAAATAAAGATTTTGGCAAGTAGTTATCAAATTTAACGCAAAATCTAAACATTTTTTTTATTTGTAAAAGGTAAATGTTAATACAACTATTTTATTTATACTCCCAAATTTAGGATATAAAATCCCCTCCACCAAAAAACTTAAGTTGGGTAACGCCACTTCGAATTTTTTACAATTAATCAAAAAGTTGTTTATTGAAACTACCTTCTTTTTTGTATCATGGCTAAGACTGTTGGAATATTTGTAAACAGAGAGACTACATCAAACGAAACAAGAACATCTTCTTCACATACGTTTATATCGGACAGTTTATTTTTTTAAATTTAAAGAATTTTTTATGTTGTAGGAATCTCTCCAACATGCTTAGACATATTCGAACATGGGACTTTACACGACGACAAAATAGGACGTAGAGGGATTCAAGGTTTATGGATTTTTGGCAACCCATAAAGTCTTTCAAAATATTCAACCATCGAAAGACCCACTAAACATTTATTCGAGTTTTGTGTCGTCGCGAACTGCCCTCAGCAGTATAAAATATCAAAGTGTGATCCCGAAAAATACCTAAATAAATAATAAGACATTGTCTGTATCAAAATAAATAAATTATTGTTTACATACAAAATACGAACGGTAGTTAAGTGAGAGATGGGTGTCAAGGGCGCTCCCCTACAAGAGCGCAGCTACCCAATCCAAAGCGCAAGCAAAAAAAATGCATATTTTACAATTACTGCATGTACCCCAAAAAGCAAAACCAGCAACAACAACGGTAAATAAAACTCTTATACTGCTAACACTCCATCACAAACACCAGATGCAGCCAAGCAAAGAGCACCATATTGCTCTCCCACGATTGAGAGAAATAGAGATTGCGCCTATCGCGGTACCTCTAATCCGCTCTTTGTGATTTTGACAGAATCAGCTGTGTGCGTGACGTCATCTTGGTGCAATTGTTTATTGTGAGCATACGAAAAAACCAAATAACAATTTTAATATTTGTGCGTTAATATATCTGCGTGGTCAATTATTGAGACATTACAAAGCAAAATGAAGTGTGCAGTGGCAGAGTGTAATAGTGAAAACAAAAGGAAAGCGTGCGATATAAGTTTTTTTTTTCGTTTCCTACGAACGCAAAACTGGCGAAAAGGTGGAAGAAGTTCTGCCGGCGAGGAGATGCATTAAACACCAAATCGAGCTACATATGTGTGCATGAAGCACTTTACCAGTGAAGATATTGAAAATAATACACAGTTCGAAATGGGTAACATATTGTGTATTTTCATTTTAATTGCCTTGCTTCCAAAGAAGCCACATTCATGCATCCTCTCGAAAATGGTACAAAAGTCGTCAAATCAAAGCTGTGGAGTTCATGGTACCGTCCACAAATATAAATATGCACTCTGCATGGCTTTTTACAATTTATTCTTTGGGGCGAGTCCGATAATTCACTTTGCTGCACACCTTCCTTTTGGTCTACATGAAATTGCAAACACTGTTAATACATCAATTTTTTCATGTGCTAAAAATCGTACTTACCTAAAGGGCTACATGTCCAAAATTATTGCTACGTATTCCTAATTAATCGGCCGCTGTGGTGTAGTGGTAAGCAGTGCGCGCCTTCACTCATCAGTACCTGGGTTCAAGCCCTGGTCAAAGCAACATCCCAAAAAATATAGAAAAAGGTTTTTTCTTAACAGCGGTCGTCCCTCGGCAGGCAATGGCAAACCTCCGAGTGTATTTCTGCCATGAAAACCAGCTTCTCATTAAAATACAATCGCCGTTCGGACTCGGCAGAAAACTGTAGGTCCCTCCGCTTTATGTGACAACATCAAGGCGCACGC
>NW_023458571.1:4125608-4126933 GCF_013731165.1 Rhagoletis pomonella
CAGTGTTCTACCAAAAACCCACTCTGGCGGTAGGGAAAGTGTGCCATCAAGGAAGAAAGTGTTGATGTTTATTTGGTACATCAGCAACACCATAACATTTCGACAACTTGGCAACCTATTTGGAGTATCTCAGTCTACTGGTTGGTCTGTTGTAAACAACGTTTCAACATGGATGGTATCAATTGGCCACGAGTATATGAAATGGCCACAAGGTACCGCAGCAGTAGACACGAAAAGGAAATTTAAAGAAAAGAGTGGAATACCGGGAGTTATTGGAGCCATTGACTGCACGCATATTCGCATCAAAGCTCCAAAAGAAAATAAGGAATGCTATTTTGATCGGAAGCATAGCTACAGCTTAGTACTTCAAGCAGTAGTGGACGCTGATAAAAGATTTACCGACGTAAATTGTGGTGAGCCTGGATCACTTCACGACTGCAGAGTCCTTCGAAGATCTAACCTGTTTTTTAAAGCGCAGTCGGAGCCACAAAGTTTATTTCCAAACGAATCCTTCATTTTGGGTGATTCTGCATATCCTTCAACAAGCTGGTTAGTACCACCTTATAAGGATTACGGCAACTTGAGCGTATCGCAACGAAATTTTAACAAAGTGCACTCTTCTACCCGCATCGTTGTAGAAAACGCCTTTGGGTTATTAAAAACTCGATTTAGAAGATTGTTACATTTTACAGAACAAACCAATTTATGTTTCGTTGTCAATCTAATTGTTAGTGCCTGTATTCTCCATCATATTTGTATAACATTTGACGATTTAGATACTGAAATTGCCCAAAACGAATACCTTGAAAATAATATGGAAGATGAGCCTCTTACAGGCAATCACCATGTAAATTGTAATCGAAGAGATGTATTGTTTGCTTATTTGCAGGGGCAAAATTTGATTTAAAAACTAATAAATAAGTATAGGTTCGGGCGAAACCGAACTTTATACACGCACGTGTTAAACATCTTTTTTCGCATTTTTTATAAACTTCTTATCTTCGAATTAAAAGCAGGTGTTTTTATTCCCTACTTCAAAAATTTTCAATATATTACCTTTTTGTACCAAGGACAATAGCTGTACCGTTTGGTAGAAATCGATAAATTGGCTACCGGGATACACATACATATCTAGTCTTAAGTTGGTGACGCCACGCCCATTTTCCAAAAATTTCTGATAGTAATATTTGCTGCTAAGAGGTTATTGTAAATAATTGTTATGCGAACAAAGTTGTAATATCCTTGTGCACAAGCACGCTCGGATATAAAAGGAAAAATAGCCGCACTTTGCTAAGCCAACGGTGGGCAATTTGCTATCGCGGCTC
>NW_023458571.1:4127033-4130043 GCF_013731165.1 Rhagoletis pomonella
CATACAGACCAATAAGCTTACTGCCCTGTCTTTCCAAAGTATTCGAATAAGTACTCCTATCAAAGATATCTCCCTTTCTCCATGAACGCAATTTAATACCAGCACACCAATTTGGCTTCCGAGAAAAACACGGTACAATTGAACAAGTTAATCGAATTACAAATGAAATCAGAAGGGCATTTGAGCTCAGAGAGTACTGCTCTGCAATTTTTCTCGATGTGGCACAAGCATTCGACAAAGTGTGGCACGACGGTCTTATATATAAAATTAAAAAATTGTTGCCGCTGGAATTCCACAAAATATTTGAACCATACATAACTAACAGAAAATTTGCTGTTAAAGTATCTAATTTCACTTCAGAAGACATGTCGATAACGGCTGGCGTTCCTCAAGGTAGTGTACTCGGGCCTATGCTGTATATCATCTACACTTCAGATATTGCAACTAGCAAGAATATACTCACATCCACCTTCGCTGATGATACCGCCTTAGTAAGTCGCAATAAATGTCCCAACAGAGCTTCATGAGTACCAGAGGAACATTTACTACGCATAGAAGAATGGCTGGCAAACTGGCGCATAAAAGTTAACGAACAGAAGAGTAAACATACAACATTTTCACCGAGACCGCAAGTATGCCCCCCAATCAAATTAAATAATGTCCATATTCCACAAGCCAATGAGGTGACATATCTAGGAATACACTTGGATAGGAGACTAACTTGGCGCAAACACATATCAACCAAGACTACACAAATGAAGCTAAAGTCAGCTAGCGTGAACTGGCTTATAAACAGTAAATCAAAACTGAAGCTAGATTATAAAGTACTTGTATATAATACAGTGATTAAGCCTATATGGATGTATGGTATTCAACTGTGGGGAACGACCTGTGCAACCAACATTGACAGGATCCAAAGATTCCAATCTAAAACGCTAAGGGCCTTAACGGGAGCACCGTGGTATGTCCGCAATGAAAATATACATAGAGACCTTGGTATATAGATGGTTAAATCTGTAATCGACAGCAGCAGAGAAAAATACAAAATAAAACTGCGTAACCACCCAAATCCACTGGTAAGTGGCCTGTGCAACACAACAAATATAACACGCCTGCGAAGAAGAGATCTACCAGCCTTTAATTAAGCGACGTTAAACCAACAGGGCTCAACCCCAGGGTTTGAGCTAGATTATTGTAAAATTACACGTAAGATTTTTAAACTTTTTGTTAGGCTTAATAGATGTAAAATAAGCAGATCCAACAAATAAATGCAAGTATAATTAAAAAAAAAAAAATGTCTAAATACTTTTTTTCCTAAGAGCCACCGTTTCCGAGATAACGATTCAAAAAGTTGGAAGAATTGTAATCGGCATAATATGTATAAGTACAACAAAGGTGGCGTGGAAAGGTGTGCATATTATGACGATTACAACTCTTCCAACTATTTGAATCGTTATATCTCGGAAACGGTGGCTCTTAGGAAAACAAGTATTTAGACATTTTTTATAGATAATTATCTGGTCTACAATTTTTGTCTAAACTAATTTTATGATAAACTTACCGTTTTGCTTGACCCCGAGTAACTTTTTTTCCAGGTATCGGATCGATGAGGACTTTCTAGATTTCATTTATGATGGTGTTTTGAACAATCCTACTAATTTTCAGCTGGGTGGGATGGACGATTTCGTAAGGGTTATAATCCCTAAGCGCGGCCGAAGGCCGCCTACGCAGAAAGAAGTTCTGCACAAAAATTCTTCCGCCCCGTTTTCCGGCAACACAGAAAGAGGAATTCTACTTCGTAAGGGTTAAAACCCCAAGGCCCGGCCGAAGGCCACCTACGCAGAAAGAAGTTCTGCGCAAAAATACTCCTCCCTCCTTTTCCGGCAACACAGAAAGGAGAATTCTGCTTAGTAAGGGTTATAATCCCTAAGCACGGCCGAAGGGTGCCTACTAAGGATGTTAATTTTTTCGATTTTTACGATCCCGGGATTTTTGGGATGTCGTTGGTTCAATCCCGGGATCAGTCCCGGGATTTAGATATTTATTATTTTTCAACGTGAAAAAATTGCATCAATATGGTTTGAGAAGCTCTCCTACCATATAATAAATAATAAGTAAATGGGTTTGAAATGTACTTTTTAGTTAAAGTGAAATTTATTTCATAAGTTACAAAACGAGAGACAGTGATTAAATGTATATGCATTTAGGACCAAATCCACAGTGCGTAGTTAACCACTGACAAAAGTTTAACTATTGATTTTAATATACACTACGCTCAGTTAACAAAAGTTTAAACCAGCATGCCCCCATAGTTAAACTCTTGTGAAATTTAAATTTTTTATGTGGAACGAATTTCGAATTTTAATAGAAAAGTATTGGTTTTTTGAATTTGTATATTTTCAGCCGATATGAATTTTTATAGTTAACTATGTGACTCTGAATATAAATTTAAAGTTAACTCTTGTTGGTTGTTAATAAGGCATTCACATTGAGTTTAAGCCTTAACTCTACTCTTAAACTCGGAGTTTACCATACAAAAAATTTCGTTAAACTCTCCTTAAACACCACTTTTATTTGGAGTTCATGCGAATGCAACCCTTTTTTTTGACCCGATTCGGTTTGTGTCTTTGATAATCCAAACTTGCAACCAACTTGCCGACAGTTTGTCTGTTCCCGTACTGCAGGATTTAATCAGAATTAGCCCGAATCGTTCTGTGCACGAAAGTCTAGAATATCAACAATCTAGCAATGCAAAAACCAAAAATGTGGCTCGACAGAACTTTTTGTGCTGATTTCAACCCTACCAAAATTACCTGGCGAAATTAAAACATAAAAAAGATATCAATGGTTAAAGTTAAATTTTCTGATTTTTTTTAATATTAATATCTTCTGAACAACATAACCTATTACAAAACTAATGACGTCAAAATAAAGATAATTAATTTTTCTTTCATGTATGTGTATAATTTATATGCCTTTTTATATTTTTAGTCCAGAAATACTAAAAAAA
>NW_023458571.1:4130143-4132296 GCF_013731165.1 Rhagoletis pomonella
AAAAAAAAGGAATTAATCCCCACGAAAATGACTTTAGCCCCACTTTACTTCATTTTTAATTTATTTTGCTTGCTTTAAACTTCAAGTTTTTAAATCAAAATTTTAACAAAAATTCAATTATACATATGTATGTGATATTTAAAAAGAAAAAGGTAAAGAATTAAATGAAAATATGAAAATGTGAGAAAAAGAAAATAATTAAATAAAAATATGTAAATGTTCGTCAACATCTTGACGACAAAAAGGGCATTTAAATTTATTAAAATTGTTTGCCACACTCTGTGCTTCTATTTTAGATGTGCAGTCACTGCACAATTTTAAATGTTTGCATGGCAAAAGCAAAATATTAGGTTTGTTTTCCAAACAAATTATGCATATCAGTGGAGGATTTGCTGCACCTTCTTCCGTGGCATTGGATTCTTCTTCGACTTCAGATTCTTCTTCCATGTATTCTAAATCTTCGAATATATCTTCAAAGGGCTCCATATCAGTTACTATTTTGTTTCTAGAGAAGACCATTCTATCCAAGAAATTCGTAGCGGTTATGAGTCCATTAAGCAGGTCCGTCTCCGCTTTAGCAATTAGATTTGCTCTCATAACGTTTTCCTTTGTTTTTCTTTTTGGTTTCCCTAAGGCACCACCGCTGTTGATAACCAATTCTAATTCCCTACTTTTGCGATACTCCTCCATTTGTAACTGCCCCACAAATTTGAAAAAATTCCCTTGTTTTGGGATTATTTTGGCAAGCACAGCATTATACGATTCTACAGCTGATGTTGTACGGGTCTTATTTCCAAAGACCGAAAGATTTCTTGGACCAATCTATAATATTTCGAATATTTATAATTTTTAAAAACAATTTAATGTAAAACAACTTACTTTTTTAGCCATTGCTCTTCAAAGTATTTTAAAAAAGATTCAAATTTAAACAAGTGGTCGAAAGTGGCAATTTCTTCTTTGTTGATGGAAAAGCAATTAACAATGTGTGTCTCCGGTAATAATGGGAGTGACAATATTTTGTGGTAAGATATAGATGCTTTTCGGTTTTGCCTAATAAATTCCGCCAGATTCTTGTGTTTTGTAGCAATATTTCTTCGTACTGCTTGACAATAGTGAAACCAGCACCCGAATAGCTTAGAATGTTCAAATGTTTTTTTTATAGCACTACGCAATCAAATTTCAAAATCCGCCATAAACACCGCTCCGTCTAATTTTACCACATTAGTATTAATATAGTTAAACACATGTTCGTAACTTTTTTTTTGTTTTCTTGTTCATAAGAACAAATATAGCAGGAAACACCTGAGGAAAACAAAAAAAAATATTTAAAATTTATCAAATTGAATATTATTATCAACATACCGATTCAAAATATTCAATGTGAATAATTAAAAGCTGTTTGAAGCTACCAATAGGTAAAACAGAAAATATTGCATCAACCAGTATTTTTCTCTCTACATTTGAAGAAATATTTTCTTTCATTAGATTTATTATTTTGTCAGAACAAAACAAACAATAGGCAAAGTCTTTTGCATCATAGCATATCTTAAAAAATGTTGAGGCATCATCGCCGGTATGTTTTGTATACCCAAATTTTTTCAAAGTTACTTCATCTTGAAATGCTTTGATAACATCAGCTGGTGTTTTAGGAGAAATTAGAAATTGCTTATTTGCCAGTTTTTGGCAATTTCGTTGGATTTTATAAAAATCAATATCTTTTGTTTCCACCGGGTATCTGAAATTAGGTGATTAATTAAAATAAATAATAAAAATAAGAGTGAACCTACTCAACGCAAGTACTTTGAAATATTTTTCGTATGCTTCCAAGAACGCTCGGTTCAGTGGAATCTTGATGTATTTCCATACAGGATGTCTTCATATTATTCATAATCTTTAATTCCCTGTACGTATTCTCCTGAGTTTCATGATTATGATCAATGAAATCTTTAACCTTATAACACACCTCACTTTCCAAAAACACCCTCGCTTTGCATGTTTTCACGTAACAAGCATAAAAATATTTTTCTTTTTTAATAGTTTTTTTGGAATATAATTGTTTTTCCTCTGTAACATATAACAATTTGCTATTTATTCTTTTTCCAACCACGTGTTCATAGTTTAAAGTCATGTTTTTATCACGTCGCGTTATTCGC
>NW_023458571.1:4132396-4146374 GCF_013731165.1 Rhagoletis pomonella
CTCGTTTTTCGGCAGTGTTGTCAAGTGTGGTAACCTTTTAGATGATTTTCGTTCTCGGGGCAGCGTGTCGGCTGTTTCTTTGCGTCACGCGCAGGCGCGCCGTCAGGTTTCTAAGCCGCGTGAAAGAAAGTTAAATGGAAATTTCAACGACTGCTATACTAAGGAAAAATTCGCAGCGTCATTCTAATTTTGAATTGTATTGAATGAGATGAATCATTAATAATATTTTACAGACACAAACACAATTTCAAGTGCAGCTGAATCCAAATAAATTTTTTTCTTTTAATTTAGCTGTCTTAAATTTTGCCGCCCCTTAATTCTGCCGCCCTAGGCTTCAGCCTATGTTGCCTGTACGATAAATCCGCCACTGACCGTGACGCAATTATCTATTTACAGTATACGTACTCGTAGTTGGCTTGGGGAGCTTTTGAATCAAAGAGCGAAAGAGCTAGCTCTTTTAATTGAACTAGTTTATTAGTTCGTTCATTAAAGTGAACTAAAATTTTCTGTACCAAAACTCCAATAAGGATGGAAATGTAATTTTAACACATATGGCGTCTCGCTTTTTGTTGTCGCCCATCGACCATTTAGAAAAATTTCTTTTTTACTTTACAGATAAATTCAATAGTTTATATGTATGTGTTACAAAACTTACTTTTTTGTTGTTCTTCAACTCACCTCCTTCTACCGAAGTAGTTTAATTAAGTGAACTATAGTTCAATAAGATGACCGAACTAAGACACTGAAAGCCTAGTTCATTGAGCTGAACGATCTACACCATTTCCAGTTGTAAATGAGAAAGCGTCAAACGAAATTGCGAAAGCGTCATTTGGAAATGAGAATAGTCAATTGTAAATGCGATATCGTCATTTGAAATTGAGAATAGTCAATTGTAAATGCGAAAATGCGAAAGAGTCATTTGGAAATGAGAAACTCGTTTTTATTCAGAAATTATTTAGATATTATTAAAAATGCAAGTTTATTATGTCCCAACTTGCATATCTTGTAAAGATAAAGCATTTCCATGGAAAGATGTTGCGTGCCGAAATACCGCAGTCTCCTCCGGTGATTATAGTTTTCGCGTCATCCACCAACTTCTCCAAATATTGCCAGTGTAAAACAACTGAGACTTCCCGGCGAAAGGAAAACAGAAGAGTGTTCTCTATCGAGCTACATACATTGATCCGAGACATACCGTGGGTACATCTTAGCTTCAGGTCCAAGATCTTTCGATGTTTTTCCCAGTCATTAAAGCGTCATTTATAATTGACTAATCTCATTTACATTTGACGCCTTCGCATTTACAATTGACTAATCTCATTTAGAATTGACGCTTTCTCATCTACAATTGACTATTCTCATTTCCAAATGACGCTTTCGCATTTTCATTTGACGCTTTCTCATTTACAATTGACTATTCTCATTTTCGATTGACGCTTTCTCATTTAAAAATGACTATTCTCATTTACAATTGACGCTTTCGCATTTACAACTGGAAATGGTGTAGAAGTTAACTAATCTTTAAAGTGAACGAAAAAGAGCGTTAAGCCCTGCGCTTGACAGCTTGTTTTTTATAGCTGTGTTGTTGTGTTGTTGACCGCTGCAGTCGAAGGGTTAGAGGTGCGTTCTAGCACTCCAAATAACCTGAGTTCGAACCCTACTCAAAGCACTATCGCAAAAAATATAGGAAAAAGGTTTATTCTTAACACCGATCGCCCCTCGCCAGATAATGGAAAACCTCCGAGTGTATTTCTGCCATGAAAAAGCTTCTCGTAAACAGTGTTGTCGTTTTGATCCATGTACTTCAAAACCGATACATGTATGTATGTACGTGCAAATTTTCGGAAGATACATATGTACATATCGTCGTTTAAAGTACAAAACGGCGTATCAACCAGGGCGAATGGATAAGGATTGAGCTAAGAGCTTATGTGAGCAAATCCAATTTTTGGCAGCAAATGTCAGTTACGCGGTTTTGCAGAATGACGATACGCGGTTTTGTACTTTAGTATTCAGTGACATCTTTTAAAATTGGATCGAAAATATTGAAACGAAAGAAAAGTGCTTTAAACGAACAATGTATAATGATCTGACTGCATTCAGTTTTAATTTACTTTACTTCCCTCATTCATAGCTCTGTGGCTGTAGAGCGTATATTTTCTAATTTAAAATTGATCCAATATGAAAAGAGAAATTGGCATCCGTTACAAACTCTTGAGAATATAATGGGGTGAATTCATAGTCAAAATAAAGTTGGCACTGAAGTCTCAGCTTTTTGACATACATAAATTCCAACGAGTTTAACGTGGAATATACCACATAATTTGATAATTCACCTAAATAATCGACAGCTAATAGTTTTAGGCATGTACATATATTTGTATTTAAGTTTATGTAAATCGATACATATTATTTTTGTTCGCCTTTATAGTTACAAGATTAAAACCAATAGTCTCTATTTTGATAGATTGTCGTTATATGTAAAATATAAAATATGTCCTTCATAACATATGTACATATGTATGAATGTGAATTACATGATTTTTCGGCTATTGACAATAACCGAAATCAAAAGCAAAACTGTGAAACCAAATAGCATTTTTAACAGGTTTTTCTAACTTGATACTATGATACTTTAAAACAAATTTGTGATACATTTGATCCGTTTTTAGGTTTTTTACGATACATTTTTTCTTGCCGTTCGAAGGCAGGGTAAAACTGACGCACATCACATATTGGAGGAGAAGGTCGGCCAAACACTTTGCGTGTAAGCGCCAAAATTCAATTATTCGAATATCCGGCTTATAACATTTTTGGAGGCAACAGTGAAATGGGTGTATGAATTAGCCCCCACTGAATTAACCCCCACCGGGCAAAATGACTTAAGCCCCACCAATTTTACAACGAAATTAAAAATGGCGGAAAGTGGGGCTAAAGTCATTTTCGTGGGGATTAATTCATTTTTTTTAGTGGGGATTCTGTCATGTAAGAACCCCCACATTTGGTGGGGCTTAATTCATTTTGATTGGTGGGGATAAAATCATTTTCGTGGGGTTTAATTCAATTTAATTCCGTGATCTTTTATAAAAATAAAACAAACAGTTAGCAACGTAAAAATATAATACTTTTCAAATTTTATTTGATTTCTTTGCTTTCTTTCTCCATATTTTCGTAAGTCTCCGTTACAAAAAACTATTTGATTAAGTATAACATTATAGCTATAGTACTTGTGAGCGTTTGGAGAATTTTCAAGCCATAACAGTAAATCTGATATTTTTTTTTGGTGAGTTTTTGTGAACGGTATCCATCGTATTAGTTGAAAGAGTTGCGACTCGCTGATTCCATTAACGAAAGCAAAAACACAAACTACACCGGTCGACGGCCAAAATTTACCAGAGACGCCGTTATGAAATTCGTATGTAAAATCACCCCCTGATTCCGAAAATCAAGGCTATTTTTAATTTTATGGTACCGTTTTTGAGATATTTGCAATTTACCGTTTTTGCAAAAAAAAAAAAAATTGGGTCCACTTAATCATATATATCTCAAGAACGAATTAAGCAATTCCAAAACGGTTTGAAGCTTTTAAAAGGTAATAAAATTTTCTATAAGCTGTGCATACAACACTTTTTGCTAGGCCCTGTAGATTCAAAGATAACGAACAATCATTACCGATTTTTTCAATTTTTTTTGTAAAAATATAAAAAAAATTGTACTTTGCGGGGAAGGATCTCGAAAACCTTTTATTTTTTTGCAGATTTTTTTTTTCTCCCTAAGCTCTGTTATATTACAAAAAAAATAAGGTATCATCGAAGAAAATCGATGCAAAACTACGTAAGTTATAAGCGATCAAATAAAAATACCCAGGTTGCTTAATTTCAACGTATACCTCAAAACGTATGTATGGTATAAAGAAGAGTGAAATATCTAGCTATGCTCTGTTTCTATTGAGTTAAAAGTTCAATTTATGAATGAAATTACCCATATTTTTAACTTTTTTTTTAAATTTATTTATGTTTATACTATATTCTAACAATCTTTATCTTAATTTGATTTTACTATGTTGTCGAAATAATTATGTGTTCTACTTTGACGCTTATTCAGTTTAGGATCGGTTTCTCTTATGAGAAACCAGCAGTAATCACCCATCATTGCGACGTCCCAGAATCCTTGATATCGATTCTCAATTAATTTCATTTGCTGATGAAACCTTTCGCCATGTTCATCACTTTCGTCGCCAAGATTTGCCGGAAAAAAGCTCAAATGTGAGTGGAGAAAGTGAATTTTTAAAGACATATTTACGCCCATTTTCGCATAATTATTGATTAGGTCGTTCACTATCTGCTCGTAGTTAGGGCTTTTGTGTCTACCGAGAAAAGAAGCAACGACCTTTTCAAAGGATTCCCACGCTGCTGCCTCAACTCATGAGAGTAGTCCTTTGAATTGATTATTGTTGATCAACTTTCTTATTTGTGGTCCAACAAAAATACCTTCCTTTATCTTGGCTTGAGAAATATCTGGAAAAACTGTTTTCAAATAGTCGAATGCTTCGCCTTCTTTGTCCAAAGCCTTAACAAAGTTTTTAATGAGACCGAGCTTGATGTGTAAGGGTGGAAGTATGAGTTTCTCTTTCTTGACAAGAGGGGTGTATTTGATGTTATCCACACCAACGGTAAACTCGACTCTTTCCGGCCAATCCTTTCTGACGTAGTGGTCCTTACGAGCTCGGCTATCCCACTTGCAGAGGAAGCAGCAGTGCTTGGTGTAGCCACTTTGTAGACCGCATAGCATTGCAACGACTTTGAGATCAGAACATATTTTCCAATCATGCTCTTCATATTTGATAAATTTGAGTATTTTTTGCATTTCCTCGTAGGTTTCCTTTGTATTTACTGCATGTGCAATCGGGATAGAAGGCTTTTTTGTTACCAATATGCAATAATACAGCCTTCAAACTCAGTTTATTGCCGTCTATGAACAATCGCCACTCTTTTGAATCATATGTTTGACCAAACTCTTTGAATAAACCAGGGATGTCGTTGCAGTAGCATATACTGTCTTTCTTGGTATAGTGTTTGGAAAATGGTTCGTGACGAGTTCTACTATATGTCACCTTAACATCGGATGACACAAATTTAAATTGTTGCATACGAGAAGTGTGGATCTCGGCCTTTTCCTTGGATAGTTCCAAATCTCTTATCCAATCATTAAGTTGTGCTTGTGACAGAACGTTTCTTTCGTTTTCCATGCGAAATTCAGTACAACTTGATCCCCCGCACTCAGATGTTACTGTTGACAATGGAACTGGATCCGCAACTGCCGTTGAATGTAGTACTGGTAATGTCACTGTAGGTACGCTAGCATAGGTTACTCCTCTTGATCTTTCAACGCCAAGTACTTTTGTTTGACAAATATAACACTCTATTGAATGGCAAGTAGGTTCTCTCCATATCATTGGTGTATCAAATTTTGTTTGTTGTCCTGATTCCCACTGAATCAATTCTACTCGACACGATGTACACAAAGTGTTCGGTGTCCATGGTTTTTCAGCATTTTTAGGCTCAATTCCAAAATACTTGGAGTATAAAGTTTTGATATGATCTGAGAACACTCGTCGTCGCCTTATGATAGTATATTGGCCACACATGAAACAGAACATATCTGGATCCTTATTACACTCAAATTCTCGCGTCCTTTTACTCATTTTATTTTTTTTAATAAATCACGGTTTTGAAATTAGACTTATGAACTGAACTATCTCCGGCGAGCCTTGAAGATGTTATGAAGTTTCAAAGCGCATTAACTCATATTTATACTCGGAACAAGAATAAAATTGAAAAAATCAAATCTTACCTAGACAGAAAGGTTCCTTTTTATAACAAGCCGGGAAAAGAAAATACTACCTGTTTTAGATGTAGGCTTTAGAAATTTTCTGTGTCTTATAATTTTGAAAATCTACCTGCATACTTACCCATAACTGACGGAAATACATGTTTATAACTACATGCCTACAGCAGGTTTCGAACCCAACCACTCTTCCTTTCGATGCAACCACTCTACCTACTATAATACAATTCGAGTATTAAAAGTACTATTTGATTTATTTAAAGAAAAAGTGTTATCATTGTTATGGTGTTATTCGTTTATCCGGATAATATCTCACTTGCACTTTATACCTTTAATATATGTATGTATGTATAGGTACTTACATTGAAGTTGCGCAACCTGGGTATTTTTATTTGATCGCTTATAACTTACGTAGTTTTGCATCGATTTTCTTCGATGATAGCTTATTTTTTTTGTAATATAACAGAGCTTAGGGAGAAAAAAAAATCTGCAAAAAAATAAAATGTTTTCGAGATCCTTCCCCGCAAAGTACAATTTTTTTTATATTTTTACAAAAAAAATTGAAAAAATCGGTAATGATTGTTCGTTATCTTCGAATCTACAGGGCCTAGCAAAAAGTGTTGTATGCACAGTTTATAGAATTTTATTACCTTTTAAAAGCTTCAAACCGCTTTGGAATTGCTTAATTCGTTCTTGAGATATATATGATAAAGTGGACCCAATTTTTTTTTTTTGCAAAAACGGTAAATTGCAAATATCTCAAAAACGGTACCATAGAATTAAAAATAACCTTGATTTTCGGAATCAGGGGGTGATTTTACATAAGAATTTCATAACGGCGTTTCTGGTAAAGAGAAAAAGTTGAAATTTGTGGTCCAGTGCTATTAATTGCGCCTTATAACTTTTTTTTCCAAAAAAAGAATCAATTATAAATCCAGAAACATGAGAAAAGTTTATAGTATCGCTTTTATTTAGTAAGATCTTCCTTGCGTTTATACGATTACTCTCTATTTGTTTCAATTTTTCCATATTCATTTTTTAAGCAGAATACGCAGAACTGTTTTTAATAATCACTCTATTTCGATTGAATTGTCAAAGATTTTTCCTTTTACGAAAGGTTAAAATCACTAATAGTGCACATTTCGTAAAAGGAGAAACCATAATTTTGTAAATTATAAAATAATAGAAGGGAATTTTTCCTTTTACGAAAGGTTAAAATCACTAATAGTGCACATTTCGTAAAAGGAGAAACCATAATTTTGTAAATAATCATATAATAAAAATCCATCTCTTACAACTATTTTTTCATGGGATAGTGAATTTGCTGCTGGGTTTTTTTTTGCATTCAATAATAGAGCGTAAACTAACTGTTAAACCGGTTTTGCATTCAATTGTCTAATAACTATGTTATCACATTACATTATATTATGCAAATTTAGTTGTTATCAAATCTTGAAGCGAATAACGCGACGTGATAAAAACATGACTTTAAACTATGATCACGTGGTTGGAAAAAGAATAAATAGCAAATTGTTATATGTTACAGAGGAAAAACAATTATATTCCAAAAAAACTATTAAAAAAGAAAAATATTTTTATGCTTGTTAGGTGAAAACATGCAAAGCGAGGGTGTTTTTGGAAAGTGAGGTGTGTTATAAGGTTAAAGATTTCATTGATCATAATCATGAAACTCAGGAGGATACGTACAGGGAATTAAAGATTATGAATAATATGAAGACATCCTGTATGGAAATACATCAAGATTCCACTGAACCGAATTGAATTTTTGTTAAAATTTTGATTTAAAAACTTGAAGTTTAAAGCAAGCAAAATAAATTAAAAATGAAGTAAAGTTGGGCTAAAGTCATTTTCGTGGGGATTAATTCCTTTTTTTCGTGGGGATTCTGTCATGTAAGAACCCCCACGTTTGGTGGGGCTTAATTCATTTCGATTGGTGGGGATAAAATCATTTTCGTGGGGTTTAATTAATTTGTTTTTCGTGGGGATTCTGTCATTTTTGGTGGGGAAAGATTCACTGAGACATTGGTGGGGCTTAAGTCATTTTGCCCGGTGGGGGTTAATTCAGTGGGGGCTAATTCATACACCCCAGTGAAATTACTACATTTTGCAGGGAAAATTAACAACCGTATTTTTGGCGAGAGATAAATTACACAGGCCAACAAAAATGTGGAAAAATTTTGGTGCGGAAAATGATTAATTTGTTTTTGATAGACTTTTTTATGCTGATTACGAATTAGTAGGTATAAAGTTTCCATCAGCTCCAGTAGCTCGTTTCTGTAACAATTCTCTACCTTGTTATCTACTGCTAATGAGTAGAAGAGAATGACGTATATTCTCTTCCAGTATAGAAATAGTCGGTAGAGAAGAGTTACAGAAACGAGCTATAGATTTTGTGAAAAACAAAGTCAAAGTGTCAAAAAATCGCGTTTTTTGCAATATTTCAGAAGCTGTAGCAAAAAACAATGGGTGATAAAACCATTTAGGTTTAAAATAAAGCTAGAGCTCAGGGCTTCTATAGCTTACTTATATGTCATTTACTGAACAGTTTTTGGCAAAGATTAAGTACCTACCACAATTAAACGAGAAAGGTTGTAGGGCCTTCCACTTAGTCCTAAATTAAGGCTTGAACTTTCGACTACAATCTCTGGAAATACCATCCCTGCACCTTGACCCTAAGGTAGGGCTGCCATAATCCTGAACCCATCACCAGGACACTTATTCCCTATAAATACGGTTTCTTTGGTTCTAGCGTTGCATTATTTTGAAGTATTTTCTGATATTATAAGCAATGTAGTTTTGTGGCACAATCCGTAGATCTGAATGATTGATGATGATGAAACGTTCAAGTTCTGAATTCTTTTTAATCAGAAAATAACAAATTTCTTTTGACAGTGACGTAAATGGGAAAAGTGTTTGGCGCTTTTAACGTGGTCTTGAAGGGTCACCGAAATTGTGCATATGAAAACTGTGCATCTAGACATTATTTCGGTTTCGACCGAAACTGTACATGTATACTTTATTTCGGTTTTTGCCATATGCATTATTTTGGTTTTCAACCGAAACTGTGCATGAATGCATTACTTCGTTTTTTTCATATGCATTATTTCGCTTTTAAAACGAAAGTATGCATATGCATAATTTCGGTATTTTCTCATATGCATTATTTCGGTTTTCAACCGAAACTGTGCATGTATGCACTACTACTGTTTTTTTTCATATGCACTATTTCGCTTTTAAAACGAATGTATGCATATGCATAATTTCGGTATTTTCTCATATGCATTATTTCGGTTTTCAACCGAAAGTGTGCATGTATGCATTACTTCGGGCTTATCATAAGCATTATTTCGGTTTTCAACCGAAACTGGGCATGTATGCACTACTTCGTTTTTCACATATGCACTATTTCGGTTTTGAACTAGGAATGTTAATCCCGGGTCTCGAGAATCCCGGGATTCTTGGCAAGTAATCCCGGGACTTTCGGGATTTGTAATTTGCACTGATGGCAATAACAGAAACTCCTTTTCTTGACCAGTATTGGCTATATTTCTTTTTTTATTTAATAATTAATATTTTTTTATAAATGACTAGCTCATTGTACATATAACACCGCGCGATAGTAAATTTTAAACACGAATATCAATATATTCGCGAAACCATGGGCCAAATATAGTAAAATTACGTTTTTAGTTTTTTACTCTGACGTCAGTAATTCAAAAATGATTCAAAAAATTCAGAGAAATGTGCTAACAGAAGAAGTATGGGTATAAAATTAATGAGGAAGTCCTGTAGAATTTAAACATATTGAAGTTTCTAGTGCAGAAGGGCTGGTAAATATTCAAAATGCATTTTGAAATTTTATCCTTGAAATTTCGCAATATTTGTTCGAATTTCGTTCTTCTAACTTTGTCAAATTAAAAATTACCTATTCGTCATGGTGAATCCAAAAAATTTAAATGTTTTAAATTCTAAAGAAATTTCCTATTGCATTTGTTACCCATATTTTTATTCTACATTAATCATATCTTTGAAATTACAAAGTTATTCAAAACAAATCCTGCGGTCAGAGAGAAAAAATAAAAACGCCACCTTAACTAAAAAGGAGGTTTCAAACCATGGTACAATAATTACAGGTATTATCTTCCTAGAGAGTTTTGCTTCACATCGAAATTCGTGCTCCCTTATTTTCATTTTGACGCAGTTCAATGTTGATTCTTTTACTTTTATTTGGCTTTGTTTTTTGTTTTCGCTCAATTTAATTTTTATAATTTTTCAAAACAAAAGAAATTTGAAATTAAGTGAGCCATACAAATTTTGAATTTATTTACAAGCGAATGTTTTTTTTCCGGCTTTTGCCAATTGAATAAGTTCTCTGTAAGATGGTTTGTTGAAAAAAATCCGTGAACATATACATATGATATATGGGGTATGGAAAATTGATATTTCCAGTAGTAAGCGTTTTAGTTTGGGCAACAATGATATCTTTTAAATAAGGCTGATCGGAATATGCGCTCTCTGGGAAGATAATACGTGTAATTATTGTACCATGGTTTCAAACCCATTTATTTATTATTTATTTCATGGTAGGAGAGCTTCCCAAACAATATAGAAGCAATTTTTTCGATTCAAGTTGTTGAAAAGAAATGAATAATGACTAATCCCGGTATTCGGGGATTGCAACAACGCCATCCCGAAAATCCCGGGGTCGGAAAAAGCCGAAAAATTAACATCCCAATTTTGAACCGAAATTGTGCATGCATGCATTATTTCAGTTTTTGTTATTAGTCCGGTCAATTCAGACATTCGAGGTTACAAAAATTCTCACCCAGCTGAAAATTGGTAGGATTGTTCAAAACACCATCATAAATGAAATCTAAAAAGTCCTCATCGATCCGATACCTGGAAAAAAGTTACTCGGGGTCAAAGGTCACAAAAACGGGTTTTTCGCTTTTTTCAACAAAACGGTACGTTGAATAGGTGATTGACTGTCAACCTGTGCGGATATGTTTTTTAATCGCTCCGCCGAGAAATTATTAATTATTAATAATTCACATAAAGCAAAGAAAAAAAACAGAACCAACGCGAAAAGAATGTCTCTGGTAGACCAAGTTGTTCTAACGCAACAACAAACCACTAGCTTAGCAACAAGCACAGTAACAACGGTGACAGCGGTTTCACAACGCAGTTCACCCACACCTGCACAAACGGAAATTTCGGCACCAGCCCAAGCCAAGCAACGCAGCTCAGCGCAAGTTGACCTACTTAATCCAACAACCCGTACATTGACTCAAACGGGTATTGATAGGTATATACAAGTCAAACGAAAATTAAGCCCACAGCAGCAAAAAATTGCAAACCCATCAAAAATTGCAAAAACGAAAACCACTGGCATTAACCCTCTACTGGGAAATAAGTTTGCGATTCTGGACAATGAATGTGACAAAGAGCCGAATGAAGTTTCTAAAGCCAAACCCAAACCGCCCCCAATTTATTTACGAGAGCAAAACTGTAGTGAGCTCGTGAATAAATTAACTCAGCTTATTGGAGACAATACGTTCCACGTAACATCAGTTACCAAGGGCAATATTAAAGAGACCAAACTTCAGATTCTAACTGAAGAAAATTACCGGTTGATAACCAAACAGCTTAATGAAGATAAAAAAAACTTCTATACGTACCAGCTCAAAAGCAGCAAAGGACTGCAAGTAGTAATAAAAGGTATAGAATCAAGTGTACCCATTGCTGATACTGCTCATGCTCTAGAGAAGACAGGATTTTCTGTTAAAAATGTTGTCAATATTATCAACAGAGCAAAAATCGCTCAGCCTATGTTTAAGGTAGAACTTAAGCCGGAAACAAAGCCAATGAATAAAAACGCAGTGCACCCAATCTACAATTTACGATACCTTCTACACCGAAGAATAACAGTGGAGGAGTCGCACAAGCGAAACGGTCCCGTACAGTGCACAAATTGTCAAGAATTTGGGCACACCAGAACATACTGTACCTTGCGCCCTGTGTGTGTTGCCTTTGGCGACCTTCACGCTTCCGCTTCTTGCAAGGCTATCAAAGTTGATGTGGCTGTAAAGAAATGCAGTAACTGCGGAGGTAACCACACCGCTAATTATAGGGGATGCCCTGTATACAAAGACTTAAAGTCTCGCATGAATCAGCGCAACACAGCCGTACGCTCTTCCACACTCCAACTAGCTCATTAACATACCAACACCTCACGCCATCAACCACTACACCAGGAGCCTTTTTTGCCAATGCGCAGCGAGTTCCCAACGTTTCTTTTGCCGACGCGTTAAAACTACAAACGCAGCCAAGCATGGCGAAATCAAACTCCAATCAAGAAACATTTGCAAATATTCAAAGGAATAATACTGAGCAAATGCAGCCGAACCCCCCTACTTGTGGCATAGAAGGAATGATATTGAATCTTACTCATTGTATGACTCAATTCATGTCTACTATGCAAAATATGATTCAAGACCTCATAAAGGCTCAAAACCAATTGTTGCAAATTTTAGTGAATAAAAAATGAGTGAATTGAAAATTTGCTTATGGAATGCTATCGGTGTAAACCAGCGTAGAACTCAGTCAATTTCTCACTGAATACAACATAGATGTTATGCTACTGTCCGAGATACATTTAACAAATAAATATAATTTCTCCATACCTGGATACAAATTCTATGCCACAAATCACCCAGATGGTAAAGCTCATGGAGGCACAGCGGTGCTAATTAGAAATCGTCTAAAGCACAATATTCTAGAGTCAAAAGCAACAGCCTGTCTGCAAGCAACTACCATATGCTTACGAAACCGCGACCGAGACTTGAATCTATCGGCTATTTATTGCCCACCGCGATTTTTAATTTCTGAAAATGACTTTAAAGATTTCTTTGATAGCCTGGGTAATAGATTCCTGGCAGGAGGCGACTTCAACGCAAAGCATACGTACTGCAGATCACGCCTTATTAACCCAAAAGGGCGGCAGCTATACAATACCATTATAAACAGGCACAATAGACTAGAGGTCACATCTCCTGGTAAACCTACTTACTGGCCTACCGATATAAAGAAGATACCAGACCTAGTAGATTTCGCAATTACAAGAAACATATACAGAAATAACATAACAGCAGAAACTCTACCTGAACTATCATCCGATCACTCCCCTATATTAATAAAACTATATGAACAGACCCAAAACATCGAAATTGAGCCTCGTCTAACTTCAAATAACACCAACTGGCTTAAATATAAAAAGTACATCAGTAGTCACCTTAAATTAAACGCTGCACTTAACTGCGAGCGTGATAAAGACTCCCTTGTTGAACATTTTAAAGAAACCTTTACTACAGCCGCTGGCCTGGCAACACCAAATCAAGTCCAAGTACCACCTACGCATACATCAGTTACAAATACCGAAATAGAAAAACTTGTGGCAGAAAAGCGGCGCCTAAGAAGACAGTGGCAGAGCCATCGCTCACCAACCTCACAGCTACTGTATAAAGCTGCAAGTAGAAAACTGAAACAAGCACTCAAACGTGCAGAGGATCGCAACTTGCAAAGGTACATTAAGAAGCTTTCCCCGAATTCTACTGAAAGATACTCTCTATGGAAATCGCTAAAATACTTCAAACCACCAGTGGCTACAGAAATGCCAATTAGGAACCAATGTGGAACCTGGGCTCGTAGTGAGCAGGAGATGGCTGAGTGTTTTTCACACCATTTAAAGAATGTGTTTCAGCCAAACTGCCCAATGAACAACTTCAGGCTGCCACGGCTAACCAAAAATACAAATGAGCTATACACACCTAGCAAGACGAACTCTTTAGAAGTAAAAGCTATAGTAAAGCAGCTTAATCCAAAGAAATCACCGGGTGCTGGTTTTATAACTCCGAAAATGCTAATAGAGCTACCGAATGTTGCACTAGCAATTCTTTCTGACCTTTTCAACGCTATCCTCACATTCGGTTACTTTCCGGAATCATGGAAAAGGACGAAGATAATCATAATAGCCAAACCTGGAAAAGACGCAACACAGCCGTCCTCATACAGACCAATAAGCTTACTGCCCTGTCTTTCCAAAGTATTCGAA
>NW_023458571.1:4146474-4147630 GCF_013731165.1 Rhagoletis pomonella
TTTTACTCCTTTCTTATGTCATTTACTGCTTTTTTCTATCGAAAATATAAATGTAGTCCTTTCTCCGTTTCAAAATCTGCAAACTTTACTTTGGCACCATAATTATCCCGTTCGCATTCCAAAAACAAATTTTGAGATTATTCATGGTTTAGCTAAAATGGCTTGAAGTAATAGATTTTGGTTTTTAATCAAATCGTGTACCATGCTCTGCATTGCCATCATTTGCTCCTGCATAACTTTCATAAAGTTATTTATATGTAGTGGCTTCTAGGTTACTACTATTCTGACCAAAAGTAGGTTGTATTGGAGTAGTATTTTATCAGAATTTGTGTATATGAAGTAAAATTATTTACGCTCATTGGCTTAGCTACTTCTGGTACGGGGTTATGCCTAATAGGAATATTTTTGGGAATTGTTTTCTCTTTCATTGAGATATAAACTGGACACCCTCTATAGTTAGCAGTGTGATTTCCACTGCAGTTACTGCACTTTTTAGATTTTGGGTCCATTTTTGGTTTCACACATTCTTTAGAAGTGTGTAGATCCTCACAGATAACACAAACACCAGGTAAGGTGCGGTAGCGACGTGTGTGGCCAAATTCCTGCCAGGTGTGACATTGAACAGGGCTTCTACGCTTATGGGGTTCTTCTACGGAGATTTTACGGTGTAGAAGATATCGGAATTGATATATTTGATTCACTTCTCCTTTTTTTCAGGTTATGAAAGTCAGGTTCTAGCGCTATTTTGAAAATCGGTTGAGGGATGTTTTCTTTATTTTTTATGTTGAAAACACTGCGCACCTTAAAACCTTCTTCCTTAGAGCATTTTCTTTCTCTTGTGAGTTCACGCTGGACTCGATGCCTTTTATGACAACTTCTATTTCTATACTACTTTTAAGTTGATAAGTGTAATGAGATTTCTTATACATATCAAATTCATTGGTAATTCTACGAAAAATGTTTTCGTTTTGAGCCTGAATTTTCACTTCGTGTTTATTACTCTTTTTAATAGGAACTACATGAAAATTATTTTTCCCTACTAGTTTTAGGAGAGTATCTACCAAACCATTAGAGCTTTGTTCTCGTAGATAAATAGGTGGCTTGTATTTTTTAACTACCTGTTGGTTAGAATCATTATTCATATCAGCGAGAATAT
>NW_023458571.1:4147730-4151613 GCF_013731165.1 Rhagoletis pomonella
AAATAAAGAAAACATCCCTCAACCGATTTTCAAAATAGCGCTAGAACCTGACTTTCATAACCTGAAAAAAAAGGAGAAGTGAATCAAATATATCAATTCCGATATCTTCTACACCGTAAAATCTCCGTAGAAGAACCCCATAAGCGTAGAAGCCCTGTTCAATGTCACACCTGGCAGGAATTTGGCCACACACGTCGCTACCGCACCTTACCTGGTGTTTGTGTTATCTGTGGGGATCTACACACTTCTAAAGAATGTGTGAAACCAAAAATGGACCCAAAATCTAAAAAGTGCAGTAACTGCAGTGGAAATCACACTGCTAACTATAGAGGGTGTCCAGTTTATATCTCAATGAAAGAGAAAACAATTCCCAAAAATATTCCTATTAGGCATAACCCCGTACCAGAAGTAGCTAAGCCAATGAGCGTAAATAATTTTACTTCATATACACAAATTCTGATAAAATACTACTCCAATACAACCTACTTTTGGTCAGAATAGTAGTAACCTAGAAGCCACTACATATAAATAACTTTATGAAAGTTATGCAGGAGCAAATGATGGAAATGCAGAGCATGGTACACGATTTGATTAAAAACCAAAATCTATTACTTCAAGCCATTTTAGCTAAACCATGAATAATCTCAAAATTTGTTTTTGGAATGCGAACGGGATAATTATGGTGCCAAAGTAAAGTTTGCAGATTTTGAAACGGAGAAAGGACTACATTTATATTTTCGATAGAAAAAAGCAGTAAATGACATAAGAAAGGAGTAAAATTTTTTTTTTAATTTTTTGTGCCATTTATTGTTACAAATTACCGTTAATTAGGTACAAACAAACAAAGATATCTTAGAAATCTTTTTCAAAGCAACAATGAATGTGAAAAATAAATAACTATGGCTGCATTTCTTTATTCATTCTGAACGTTTGGAATAAACTTTTTTGTTTACTTATTCTTTAGAACGGTCCTGATGATATGTTAACGTATATTTCAAACGCATTCTGTTTATTCCGGCTGTGAAATGGGATTATCCGGAATGTATAAATAAACGCAGCCTATATGGGTTGGCTTTCCAATAGGGGTGGTTGTTAATGAGGTGGAGATCGAAGGGGGAGTGGACGTGGCACCTTTTCCGACCTTTTTGGAGAGGGCATGAACCGCCATTGACAAAAATGTTACTCCCGACCACCTAGGACCCCTATGGTTCCCTAGGGACCTCTTAGAAAAATGACCAAAAGTGACAATTTTCACTTGCGTTTTTTCGTTTGAAAAAGGTTGAATATTCATTTGCACGGGAAATTTTATATACCCTTGATAACAAAGAGGAGGCAACACAGAAAGGAAAATTCTACTTAGTAAGGGTTATAATCCCTAAGCGCGGGTTATAATCCCGAAGGCCGCCTACGCAGAAAGGAGTTAAGTGCCAAAATACTTTGGATACCGAAGCCGGAATTATATCCACAAGAAATGTTATACACTTTTGACGAAGAGACGGGTTCCTCCTCTCTTATTCGGCAACACAGAAAGGAGGTTTCTACGTAGTAAGTTAAGGTTATAATCCCTAACCGAATTCTACGCAAAAATACTGTGGAGGCAAGTGAAAATTGTGATTTTTGGCGATTTTTCTAAGGGGTCCCTGGGACCAATTGGGCGCCTAGGGGGGGGCTTGGAGGTGCCACGCCCACTCCCCCTTCGCTCACCGCCTCTTCAATGACCGCCCTTATAGGAAATAATTCCAGACTCTTCCAGAATGTATGGCCATTTTTTTAATTTAAGCCCTATAAATAATTTAATATTTTTCTCATTTTTATATCCGAGCGCCCTGCACCTACATACCTTGCTACGGCCATGCTTACACTTTTTCACTATCACACTTAACTTTGCTTACTAAGTAAGTAGTGTTTGCCACAATATGAATGGCAAAGTACAGGGCGTAAAATAATAACTGTCGCACAGGTTTTTTGAAAAATAAAAGGGTTCTTTATAGATTTTGTTAAACAAAGTATTTTTGAAACTTTTTGGATTCTAGGCTAAGTATTTTTTTGTTAACTTTGTAAATATTTAACTTTAATTTTTTTAATTGGTTTTAAAATTTTAATCCTTATTTGCATTTGCCAGCTTTGGGAGATAAGTACATGCGGCACACACCTCTTTTTCAAGTGTATTTTTTCTTAGATTTTGTAAAAAGAAAAAAACTGTATAGGGTTGGTCGAATGAATTCCCTCCTAGTGGGAGGAAATTAGCCTATGGTTACAGAAGATATGTAATAAAGTAACCGACGAAGACTTGCGTGCCGCTTTCGCTTTTCTCCCAAACCCCCTGCTAAACCCAAATGAGGGTTAAATTTAAAAATTATACAATCACGACTTTTTTTACTTTCGCTTTTCTCTCAAAGTGTTTACCGCCGGTAAACCCAAATGAAGGTTAAAATTTAAAAAGAAATTAATAAAATTGAAGTAAATCTGTGGATAATTAACAACGAACTACTTTTTTCGCAAAATCTATAAAGGCTAATTTTATTTTTCAAAAAAAAAACTGTGCAACAGTTATTATTTTACACCCTTTATATGATAAAATATTCATAGCTGGAAAAAGGAGTACAAAAGAAGTACAAAACTTATAAAGGAGTATATTTCCAGATATTTTTGGGTTCAAGCCCTGGTCAAAGCAACATCCCAAAAAATATAGAAAAAGGTTTTTTCTTAACAGCGGTCGTCCCTCGGCAGGCAATGGCAAACCTCCGAGTGTATTTCTGCCATGAAAAACAGCTTCTCATTAAAATACAATCGCCGTTCGGACTCGGCATAAAACTGTAGGTCCCTCCGCTTTATGTGACAACATCAAGGCGCACGCCACAAGTCGGAGGAGAAGCTCGGCCAAACACTAACATATGTGTAAGCGCCAATCTATTATTATTATTATTATTCCTAACTAATCAATCTTTGTATGTTTATTGATTCCTGCAAAATTGGGCCATGTAATATTAATATTAACACATTTTTCCGCATTGTTTACATATTTTTCGATGCGTTTTGGCAGTTATCTCTCGCAGTTGCACCAAGATAACGTCACGCAAAAATTATGCTCAAAAATTATCTCTCATCGGCGCAATCTTGTAATCTATCATTCTGGTTGCTCTCCAGCAGCAGTGTTGCCGTTCAGAATTTTCAAAAAGGGGGTCGTTGACGAAAAAAAGGGTCACCATATTATTTTTGCTTTCGTTTACTAGTAAAAGAATAAATCTGGGAACCAAAGTCAAAATTAAATTTACATGTATTATAACGTCTTTTCGCGCTATAGCGTTCTGCTGTTGAATTGAAAAAGAAACAAGGGACAAGCTTTGCACAAAAGAGATTTGCAAACATACACAGAAATGGAGTCCTTTAAAAGTTTTGAGTGATTCATTTTCTCGTACTTACAGTAGGAAATATTTTTTAGTCGCATGGCTCTGTTAACATATCCTAAAAAAAATCTCTGAGAAGAGGCAAAAGTCGCACATAATTTTGGAAAAGGGTAAAAAAATCCAAATTTTCAAAAAGTCGGGTCAAAGGATATTGGCGCTTAAAAAGGGTCAAATTGTCCCTTTAGTCGCACAACGGCAACACTGTCCAGCAGTGATCAATGCGGACAACAACGTAGCTGCCACTACTAATACTTCGACGGGAACAAACAAAAAAGAAAAAAATAAAGCAAAAAATGCCACTGGATAAGCTCGCTACATACTAATAAATCGAAAGCGCACAGCCGAAAAAAAATGGAGAACAAAGTCAAAATATAATTTTGAAAGTAGTCACTTCAGGTACATCTACATCGGCGGAGAATAATCGTTTTGATATTCTCGCTGATATGAATAATGATTCTAACCAACAGGTAGTTAAA
>NW_023458571.1:4151713-4153874 GCF_013731165.1 Rhagoletis pomonella
TAAAATATTCATAGCTGGAAAAAGGAGTACAAAAGAAGTACAAAACTAATAAAGGAGTACATTTCCAGATATTTTTTTTGGGAGTACATGGGAGTGCATTGCAGTAAAAAGGAGTATGTTTACTCCCATAAGCAGTACGTCTGGCAACCCTATGCCAAAGCAAGGCAAAGATCCGACGGTAGTAAATTTATATAGGTCCATTAATTAGCTTGATTTCTGTGTTTTCCAAAATATTTTAAAAGCTTCTATTGAAAAAACTACAACCTTCACTAACAAGTAACCAAATAATACCAGCACATCAGTTCGGTTTTCGTGAAAAACATGGCACTGAAGAACACGTTCATAGAATTTTCTCTTGTATTAGAAAAGCCTTCGAAGGGAAGCAATACTGCACCGGTGATTTTTTCGACATCTCTCAAGCTTTTGACAAAGTCTGGCATGATGGCCTTATATATGTACAAACTAAAGGTTTCACTCCCAGCAAATACGCATGCAATTCTGGAAAGCTTTCTGCTGGGGAGAAAGTGCAGAGTCAGGCAGAATAATATACACTCGTGATTTGCCAACTGATGAAACTCTAACCATTTCAATGTTTTCGGATGACACATCTATCCTAAGCAATAGTTCAGACCAGTAGCGTAGCCAGGGGGGATTTGGGGGGATAGATCCCCCCTTCGTCAGTGAAATGAAACTTTTTATTTTTGAATTAATAACACAATACTATTTTATCCTTCAGATTTATAATTTTTTTATTTCAGACTCATGAAAAATTATCTTTTAGTGAATATATAAAATTATCGGTTGGTGGATTATGTATTTGAATATTTGCGAAATACACTAGGCCATTTTGCTTAGTTCCCCACAGTTTTGGGAAATAATCTATAATCTATACGAAAACTGTATTTTTCGACTGTAAATTGTATCGACTTTTTAATTTGCTCATATGCATGCATGCATACATAGATTCCCTTCAACACCAATGCTTTGATGGTACTCACGGGAAAGTTTATGTAGGTACATTTACATATTTTACACTTTTAACATAAATGTCAAGGCAGATATTTTAAGATACACTTCTTAACAAACACATTTTTTTAAGTTATTATGAATGGATAAAAGAAACATCTTCTTTGAATTCAGTACTAAAACTTGACATTTCAAGTGCTTATCAAAACTTTATACATGTTAACTAAATTGGCCATTTATCTTAAAATTATATAATTTTAATTATTTGTTTATAAAAATGCAGTTTACACTTTAACAAAACCCGTATAAATCCAAGGTTAAATCTTTGCGCAACAGTAGCGATTTGAAAAAATTCCCTCTCAGAGTCAGTTAATGACTCGTTAACGGCATTTAATGAACATTAAAGTTAAGTAAACAAAAACCTTTACTTAACTTTTTAACGAATGATTTTGAAATTTTTTGTTTGTTTTCAATAAATTTCAATTTCGATAACATTGCTGTAACAGTGGCAAGGGCCCAGTGAGCAGGGCAGTTTCGTGCCATTCAAGAGATCCGGGTTCAATCCTCGGCAACAAATTTGTTCTTAACTAAATTTTTTATGTTTTATTGCTTAAAAAATTCATATTTTTTATTTTATTTAACGTTTGAAAACTTTTTTGATTCATCTTTTTTCGCCTTTTTTAGTTTTTCCTGTTTTAAAAAAATATTTTTTTTTCATTTCGTTTAGTTTTTAGAAAACTTATTGCTAAACGATAAATATAATAACACTATTAGCACATCTTTCAATTACTAATTCGAAATACAGAAACGAGCTTTCAAGATAGTTGCCGAAATATAAAGACTTTTGTCTCTCGAAAGACTGAGGTGAGTTGAAAGACAGATGCCAGAATTGGCCAGTTATTGGTCTTGTTTGTCTTTTAGCAAACGGTTTCTAAAAACTTTAAATTAAATAAAAAAAAATGTTTCCAATAAAATCTATAAATCAAAAGAAAATTAGATCAAGAAGCAAAGAAATTCAATAAAAACAGTTTATAAAAATTAAAAAAAAAAATTTATAAATAACAAGTAAGAAAGTCTAAGTTCGCGCGGAGCCGAACATTAAATACCCGGCGCAAATATTAAATATATATATGATTTTCACCTTTCCGAAAGCTACCGCTACATGGTAAGCCGGGGTGTATCAATTTTGAGTAAA
>NW_023458571.1:4153884-4165208 GCF_013731165.1 Rhagoletis pomonella
AAAGCTACCGCTACATGGTAAGCCGGGGTGTATCAATTTTGAGTAAATTAGCGTCCTTAAATTTCAAAATATTGACGTTTAAAGCATTTCTAAAATTTACCGTTATATGAAAAGCCATAATTTTAGTCCGATTTCAATAATTTTCATCGTTTTGCTTTTATGTAGCAAGCACAATAAAAATACCGAGTTTGGTACAAATTGGTAGAACGGTTACCGAGATACATATATGTGATCATAAATGGGCGGTGCCACGCACATTTTTCAAAATTTTATTATAGACGTATTTCCTGGTAAGGAATTGTTGCAAGCATCAATTTTGAATAAATTGGCTTTAATATTTACTGATTTATCGAAGATTTCGTATTTCTCCAAATTACCGTTATATGAGATGTGGGCGTGGTTATTGTCCGATTTTAAAACTTTTCGGCCTTTTGGTATCCTGTACCAAGGTCAATAACTGTGCCAAGTTTGGAAGAAATCGGTGCAGCGGTTGCCAAGATATACACATGTAACCATAAGTGGGCGTGGCTACGCCCATTTTCCAAAAATTTATAACATTCTTAGTTTTCCTCTAAAGGTTGTTGTAAATATACATTTTGAGTGAATAATCTTCAGTAGTTACTAAAATATCGCAATTTTCGTATTTCCGAAAATTACCGTTATATGGGATGTGGGCGTGGTTATTTTCCGATTTTTTTAATTTTCGGCCATTTAGTATGCTGTATCAAGGCCAACAACTGTTGCAAGTTTGGAAGCAATTGGTGTAGCGGTTACCAAGATATACACATGTAACCATAAGTGGGCGTGGCTACGCCCATTTTCCAAAAATTTATAACATTCTTATTTTTCATCTAAAAATTATTGTAAATATCAATTTTGAGTTAATAATCTTCAGTAGTTACTAAAATATCGCAGTTTTCGTATTTCTGAAAATTACCGTTATATGGGAGGTAGGCGTGGTTATTGTCCGATTTTGCCCATTTTCAATACCATCCGTCCTACGCCCGAAAGAAGTACACGTACCAAGTTTCGTTAAGATATCTTAATTTTTACTCGAGTTATCGTGTGCACAGACGGACGGACGGACGGACGGACGGACGGACGGACGGACGGACAGACAGTCACCGCTTAATCGATTCCTCTTTTCATCCTGATCATTTATGTATACATTTGTCTATATCTATCTCGATTCGTTTTGCCTGTTACAAACAACCGTTATGTGAACAAAGTTATAATACCCTTGTGCACAAGTGCGCTCGGGTATAAAAAGAGCCAAAATGTTCTATGCAAAGAGAAAGTAAAAAGAGCCGCATTTGACTCAAAGAGCCGCGATTGTCCACCGTTAACATATAGTAAGGAGTCAATAACGTCGATGAGGATGTTTAACCTGTAATTAGTGTTATAGCCCAGTTATGCATACTTAGCTTTGCATGAGGGTTGTCACATAAGAATCTTTTAAACGGGGTTTGCGTGTAAGCGGTTACCCAACGCATAGCACTTAACATGTAGAATTCTGTTGGGTTTTGATTTTTACGTAAAAATGGTATAGCAGTGCAAGTATGCATAACTGGGCTATTCACCAGTCACTAAGTAACCGGCCCTAAAACTAATGAACTTACCTTCGATTTGTTTGCCAGCCGCTGCAGCTGCGGCACTACTTAATGCCATACTGGTCAGTGGCGAGGCCGATAATGTGGTGCTACCGAATTGTGGCAATCCAGCTGCCGGTGACATACTATACGCGGACGTTAACGGGTTCGGATCAGACCCTGTAAGATGATAGAATTTTTTTTTTTTTATAGAAATATTGGGCAATTCGGAAATATAAAAAAACTTTAATCAAACATATAACTGTTAAATTTTGGAAACACACAAATGACGTCACCTAATGACATTTTCAACTAGGTTATTTTAATTTATTTCCAAAAACTGGTAGACGGAAATGTATGACGTATACCAAAGCCGGTTTTAGTGTGGAGCGTTCCGGGACCCAGCAGTAGGTTGTGCGCTATGCTTTGGCTACGCCGCGTCAAAAAATTAATTCAATGAAAAAATTAAAATACACCTGATAATTGCCCGCCAAACATAGACGACCCTCGCTTTCGAAATATGTGCTACTGTGTGAGTTGCTTCTCAACCGAATTTAGACCTTTCGAATGATGGGTCTATGTTTATATCTATAAATATTTAAAAAAAGAGAAAAGTATGTTTAATATCGAGTAAAACTGATGTTTATTTTTACAAAGTCGGCTAAAAATTAAATGAGATATTCAAATTTTCATGACAAATTATTTCAGAATATTGCATTCACTACAAGGAGAAAAAAAAACAAAAAAAAAAGGTTAAGCAAAAATTGTTGAGTTATATAGCCAAAAACATTATTTTTCTCATGAAAGGTTGTATAACTTAGTCAGATTTCCCCCGATTTTTTTAAATAAAAATCACTATATACCAAATATTAATATTGCATCAATTCAGGAGTAGTATAGTTGCTTTATAAAATAGTGCGTGAAAACTTTGCCAAATTTGAAAAAAGACGAAAAAATTAACACAGAAAATACACACAGATCTCTTAAGTTTTCTAAAAGTTTATATACATATATCATTCGAAAGGTCTAAACTCGGTTTATAGTCAACTGAGTTACAAGCTTATGAGTGCGGAAAACCGGGCTTTTAACAGTAAATCAAGATTGTGTGGGTGTTTGACAAAAATTTCGTATCTTGATTCTTACTTCACTCGGCAAAACCTACCTGAAAAATAACATGACTTACCAGGTATTTTTACTTCATTATTTTTTGTAGCATTGTGTAATAGAGCACACAAATTTGTTCTTTCTCTCTTTAATTTAAAAACTCTTTAAATATAATAAAATAACACTCAAGAAAAAAAAACACATAAAAATATAACAAATAATAAAAATTAATTCCCTACATACACACATAATTTTTTAGTATTTGCTATTATATCTGATTTCTTCTTTTAATGGTAAATGAGATGATTATTTCTTAATTGTTTCTAATTACACTGATTACTAATTATTGGAATATTTGAAACAAAATAGTTAATCATTAACATTTAAACAACCACCAAATCTTTTTTGCTATTCAAAATCAAAAATAAATAGGTTAAAATTATTGGATTCCTTAAATTTCTTTTTAAAGACGTGAAAACAAAAGCAAATAAACCATCACAAAAAATATTCTTTTGTGCATTTACCTGCATTTGTGCATTTACCTCAGACGCTACATTTCTCCATGCCAAACTAGTCATGTCTGTTGTACAGTCGTTTTTTTCTGTATAGTTCATAAACATGGGTTTTTTATAAATTTGAATAAAAAAAATTGAGGAAGATGTTTCCGCCTGAAAAAAGGGTCATGCTTATTGCAAATACCCAGCAAAAAATCGGTAATCGCTTTTAGTGGTAACGTGTTCTAGAAGGCATAGCGTTATAATGCCTTCGAATTTTTTCGCTTCTTTCAGGGATTGCCGGTAATGCAAAGTAGAATGTCCTACAATATTTTTTTTTTATTTCGCTTCTTTTCTTCATTTCGGAGAATGCAAAGTAGAATGCTGCATCGTAGTCAGCTGAAAAATAGAATGAATATCCAAAAATTCATTTTCCACTGTTACTTTCTGTGGAAATTTGTCTCGCATAAAACTCATGTTTTTCTTTGTTCAATTTGCAGCGAAGTTGAAGTCAGTCAATGAAGTGAAGTACAAGAGTGAGGAAGTGCAATTTTAAACTTAATTAAATATGCATGTATGTAAATACCGATTTTTAAGTAAAATCTAAATACCTAAATACATACATATACACATTAGGTCAAATGATAACTTTTCTGTGCGAAATTAATAGCAGCTAAAATATTGCATTATTTTAATATAAAAATATGGCAAACGTTAAAAAAGTATAAAGGCAGTAAATAAAATGTGAAGACATGACTTGGCTTTCGTAAAAGAGACTTTTTTCTTTTTTGTATGTTCATATGATGAGTAAATGTGTTTAAGTAGTACTCAAAAACATTGCCCAATTAGCTTGGTTTTGACATAAGTTGCATTCTTACCATACTCATAAAATTAGCTCCATAATAAAATAAGTATGGTCACATGTACATAAATGGTTTCTTCTGGAAATTCCTGAATTAAAAAAATATATATATATTTACTGCATGTCTCGCAGATATGCCTTGAGGAGAGATTTCTGAAGCAGTTAGTCTTCATAAAACACTTAATTTTCATTTGAGGTTTCAGTATTCCCAAATCCTCCGATATTATTTATATTCAGAATGCAAATGCTGCTTTGTGACACGTTTACCAAAAATCGCAGGTAACTTCCTGAAAAGAATACGAATGTTTTTCAAACGAATATTCAAGGCTCTGTTCACTTTGAGTAAAAAATTTTGAAATTTCAATCCGTAAATTTTGTCAAGGATTTGTCTTTTTGCGAAGGCTGCTCATCAATGGTCTTTGCGAATCGGCGCAAGTGTCTTTGTAACATAGCCATGGCTACGCTACAAGAGATGAAATGTAATTCAAATTGAGGCTGTTATGTTTTTTGCTATCACATACTTCCATTTTCACTATTTATCACCATTAAAATTGACTATTTATCACCAAAAAATTTAGGCTAAGCTATTTTTAGCGAAAAGGAGGACAGAACCGCAATTTTTGAAGATAGCTGAAAATTCGGAAAAATTTTAGCTTTCGTATTTTAGCATTTTAGCGATAATGAAAGTTAGAATCCGGAACTTCATCAGCAGATCTAAATATTTTAGCATCCTTTCCGAAATGCCTTCCAGAATTTTCGTCTTTCTTTGATAAAAAATTGCAAAATATACGGGTTTTTTCTTCTAAGAGTTTTATGGAACTTTCGCAAATATCAGCAGCACCAAATTTTTTCAAAATGGTTGGCAACCGAAAAAAGCTTTTCCTTTTTCGAACACCCAATCAGCCAATCAGCCAAACTTCAAACAACTCACCTTTTGTAATAGCATATTAGCCCAGAAAAAACCGTTTTTCTTGAAAACGGCTAAAAACGGCGGGCTAAGTAAAATAAAATCAACTCCTTACATCTTAATTTATCCATCTCCTTTTCCATTTCGTTTGCCGAAGGTTAAAAAAATTGTAAAAGCTTATATAAAATCATAAATGGAAATAAATCAGAAAATTTTCGAGGTTATGCAAATAAGTCAGTTGTTTTTGCAAACAAATGATAAAAAGTCACTTTTTTAAATTGGGGCATAAGCTCTCACTTATAGTTTTGTTTCCATTTAAAATATTCCTTTAGTTATTCGAACTTTACACAAAAAATGCACTTGAAACTTAAACCGGTTGCGCAAACAACTTGCCAATAACGTTTTGAAAGTGTAACTTTGGTTTATTGCTGTCTAACGGTATTTTTTGTTTTACAAAAACAAAGTGAAGATTATGTTATTTTGGTGTATTATAGAATGGCAACAAAAAATAATGTAAATCTGCCCTTACGAAATTGGACTTTCGCACAGCCAAATGAATCATTTGACCTAATGTGATTTGTATGTATAAAAACAGATTTATAAAAATTTTAATTAATTTTAATCTTCTAAGACATTTTCTGATTTTAATTTAATATAAATATATGTACTTATCTAGGCATTCTACATTAGTTATTCTGTAAGGCATTCTTTGTTCGCTTCTCTGGATTCTGTTTATCCATGCGTTCTCCCTTCGTTTGAAGGTAATGCTGCGGGTAAGGGCTTACCGCCAATGGCATGCCCATGTTAAAATAATGCCTTCTTGAAGCGAAAGGGTCTCACCTCGTTAAGAAAACCGTGTCGCACGTGCGATACGCATGCAATATTATATCGCAGCGGTGTCGCTGTCGTGCAAGTGTGCACAGTTTTCATCGCTTCCTACCAATTCCCACGTACTCAGCATGCCGATGTCGCATTCATATCGTATCGCGTATCGTATCGTGTCGCTCTAATGTGCACCGTGCCTTATGTATATGTATTTATATAAATGTGTTTTTGAACGTAGACTCCAATAATTCGAATTCTATTTTAATGAAATCTTAATATGAATTATTAAGAAATTGACAAATTGAAATTTACAAGACTTTTAATAAATTTTCAGCAATATATGTAAATCGCTGTGGTTATAAAGAAGTCTACATAAACTACGCAGCATGAGACGGCACACAAATTTATTGTAGGATCTGTGATTGGGCGGAGACTGAATCGTTCCCTCTTCACGTTCACTCCTATCAGTGGTTCTAGTTTCACTTTTATTTCAACATATTTTGATTTAAAGAAAAATACGGATAAAAATAAAATTTTTCATAAAAACAGGGTTGAAATCTTGAAATTCCTGCCCGTTTTTTGTTTGTAAGTCAAATATGAGTGGCATTGTGCTACTATGATAGCACGGCCGAGTAATCATAGTCGCCCTATGCTAGGGCTGCCAGACGTCCCGGTTTTCCCGGACATGTCCCGGTTTTAGACTATTTGTCCCGGTGTCCCGGTCCAACCTTAAAATGTCCCGGGCTTCGTTTAAGTGTCCCGGTTTTCGATTTGATTGTACAAAAAAATCACTACACTAAGAGAAAAAACGCGTTGTAATATTCGGAAAATTTTATGAATTCATTGAGGGAAATAACGCACAGTAAAAATGAACATTTTTTATTTGATTATCGTTTTAAAATGTTCGTATTTTAAAATAATACTTTCATACCACACACGCGTGGTGTTGATTCAAACTCAACATTTGAATGCACATTTACATACATGTCTGTGGGTGAAGATGCTTGCCACAATTTGCTAATTTCCAGAGGGTCAGGGTCAAATCTCATTACAGGCAGCATGGAATTTAAATATTTTTTAACTTAATTATGAAAAAGCAATCGGTGCAAAGCGCTTCATTTTAATATGGGCGTATTTGAATTGAATATTTCTATACTAAATACAAAATTGTTATACTTAATTGAATTACGAATTGGGTTGGTGCTCTTTCATATGCACATTTTTTTTAATTTAGCACGCTTTCTTAATTGTAAACAGCGTCCGGACTTTGCTCCGATCGGGTAGATTTACTCGGATTCTTTTTTAAATTTAAAATCTACTCCCTACTCCACTTGGCCCGAAATATGCTCAGATTTTTTTTACTTTTTTCCATTCACATTAGGAATATATTACAAAATAATTAACTTTAATAATTGTTGTCCAATCACTTTTGTGGCACCAAGATTTTGTATAGAAAGGTGTGACAGAAGTTATCTCTTTTACTCTTTAACACTTTTTTTGCGGAATCACTTTTTTATTTTTCAAAGCAAGGGAATGATTAAGGACCAGAAAAATGTTTTGTGTATGTGTGTATGTTTAGCAATTTGGCAGAGTATAAGCTGACATTAGCTATTTTACCATATAGTAGTGCTGCTGCCGAAAGAAAATTTTCGGAGATGAATCTCATTAAAAATAAATACAGGAACGGGCTTAATGTCGAATCAGTTGAAAGCTTAATATTCGCAAGAACTCTTATTAACAAAAGGTCAGAAATTTATACGCCGCCCGATAATTTAAGTTTTTTTTTAACATTATAAATTAATAATAATAATAGATTGGCGCTTACACATATGTTAGTGTTTGGCCGAGCTTCTCCTCCGATTTGTGGCGTGCGCCTTGATGTTGTCACACAAAGCGGAAGGACATACAGTTTTACGCCGACTCCGAACGGCGATTGTATTTTTATGAGAAGCTGTTTTTCATGGCAGAAATACACTCGGAGGTTTGCCACTGCCTGCCGAGGGACGACAGCTGTTAAGAAAAAACCTTTTTTCTATATTTTTTCGATGTTGCTTTGACCAGGGTTTGAACCCATGTGCTGCGGAGTGGTTCCCGTACTTTTTGGTTTCTCCCTTTCTCTAAGAGCTATTTTCCTTTTTGACGGTTTAACAGATTTTATTCAGAAGAGTTTAGGAAAGAGACTAATTTTTTCTTATACTATTTAGAATGTTAATCTGCTCCGAAAATTTCATTTTTACTCCAATTTTTCGAGTCATTTACTCCCGAGTCGAGTTTCAGTAGTCCGAACGCTGATTCTAAACTTCTTTCTCTCAGTGCACCGATTTCATTTTTGAAATATGTAGTTACATCTCCAGATAGTTGAACTTTGCACAAGCAATAGTTGATGACTAATATATGTACCTAAATACGTTTAAAATATCCTGCACAGAGTTTTACAATTATACTAAGGAAAAGACAGAGGTTTTGAAGCAATTTCACAGCAACGAAAAATATGATTCGATATTTTAATGTTATCTTTACTTTTATTGTAATTTTTTTCTTTCATGAAACTATGGTGGCCAGATATTATAGTGACATAATCAGTACAGTTGGGATCAAAAATCAGTATAAAGCCATAAAAATCAGCTCATTTCAACCGTATTTTTATACTATATTATATTATAACTTAGTTCACAAACCGATTGTTTGTAACAGGCAAACCGAATCGAGATAGATATAGAGAAATGTATACACAAATGCTTAGAATGAATAGAGAAGTCGATTAAGCCATGTCTGTCTGTCCGTCCGTTTGTCCGTCTGTCCGTCCGTCCGTGTACACGATAACTCGAGCAAAAATTGAGATATCTCAACGAAATTTGGTATGTAGGTTTCCATTTATCCAAGGTAGGTTGGTATTGAAAATGGGCTAACTATTAAAGATTATTCACTCAAAATTGATATTTACAATACATTTTTGACGAAAAATAAGAATATACAAATTTTTGGAAAATGGGCATAGCCACGCCCACTTATGGTTACATGTGCATATATTGCTAACCGCTTCACCAATTTCTTTCAAACTTGGCACAGTAGTTGACCTTGATACAGCATACCAAATGGCCGATAATTTTTAACATCGGACAATAACCACGCCCACATCCCATATAACGGTAATTTAGAAAAATACAAAATCTTCGATAAATCGTAAATATTAAAGCTAATTTATTCAAAATTGATGCTTGCAACAATTCTTTACCAAGAAATACGTTTATGATAAAATTTTGGAAAATGGGCGTGGCAAACTCGGTATGGTTATTGTGCTTGCCACATCAAAGCAAAACGTTGAAAATTATCGAAATCGGAATAAAATTACTTCCGCTTTTCATATAACTGTAAATTTCAGAAATCTTGAAACTTCAATATTTCGAAATTTAAGGACGCTAATTTTCTCAAAATTGATACACCCCGGCTTACCATGTAGCGGTAGCTTTCGGAAAGGTGAAATACATATATTTAATACTAGCGCCGGGTATTTAATGTTCGGCTCCGCCCGAACTTAGACTTTCGTACTTGTTTATTATTAACAGCCCATTAATTTAACAAAAAATAACGAATAGACTTTTAAATACATATAGTATTATCAATATAAAAATTCATTACTTTAAAACAAATCAGAGGTATTTCCTATGTATGTACAGCTCACGAAAATAGTAGTAAAATGTATTGACAGGTTTTGAATTTTTTTTCTTTCCTTACTTAATTTAATTTTTTTATAAAGATATAGTTAATTCTATAACAAAAGACAAGTGAGTTGAAGTCTCAAACTTTCTAGAAAATTTATAAAAATTGAGAAAATTAAGTACTAGAAGACGAGCTCGAGTCAGAATCTGTTTTCATATTGTAAGGTACAAATTTAAAACATATTTAGTTGGTGTGCTTATAAAATACAACATTCAGTTTGCACCTTTTCCAAATTTTTAGAACTTACATTGCACCGTAGGAGTAGTCGTCTTAAGTTTGACATACTGACAGCCGATTTCTCAGTGGATGTTTAATTATAATCAAAACATTATCTCTAATTGTCATCTTCTCAGTGTACTTAATATATGATTAACTCACCACCACCTTTCATAAGATTTAGTAATGGCGAAACCAGCTTTTCCTGCAAATCCTGTAAAGCCTGCAAATCGTGAAGTTGGGTTGGGTTGAATCCAAACAGGTTGTTATTTTGCGAAATCCTAGGAAACGAAAAAATTCCAAGCTGACACCTTTTTAATAATGGTTTCAATCTGCTCACACGTATGAGTTGTCAAAAACCATTGTTTTGAACATGTAAACCTCAAGCAAATATCAATTACAGCAATTTACAAAAGTATTTATTAAATGTAAAAATCAGTACGAACTCAAAAAATCAGTAGATTTTGCGTACCGATTTCGGGCTCTTAAAAATCAGTACAATGGAAAAAAATCAGCACATGTACTGATTAAATCAGCGCATCTGGCCACCCTACATGAAACCTATAGTACTTAACAGTGCCGTACAAAATTATTTGCTCGGAGGCTCTTTCATCAGATCACAATTTCCAATTAGATCCTATAGAAAAATTTTGAAAATGTAGCTTTTGAGCCAATTTTGAGAAAATTTCGTTGATTTTTAGAATTCTTTATTTATTTTTTTGCTGACAGTGTCGTCCATATAAAAAGAATTGTCGAACATAGTTTGCATGGAAGAAAAACAAGTAAAAACAATATCAAAAATCAACTAAAATTTAATGGGCTGCAAAACTTCATTCTTAAAATTTTTATAAGTCTGATTAGAAAGTTGCAAATTTGTATGCAAATTTATTGAATTTTCCCGAGTTCAGCACAAAGTATAGAAATTTTATTTTTATGTATTTTGATGTATTTAGTATAAACTGTATTTTTATAAAGGATACAAAAGGTGCGTGCATTGTGAAAAATTCTCTGTGCTTTAGTTGTGATAAGTTGTTTTGTTTTGTTGGCGTACGTTGTAATGATCTCATGATCTCATGATTTTATGTTTTTGTTCTTGTCTGTCAAAATAAAATTTTACTACATCCTTTCGCGCGTAATTTGTTCGAAGCGAAAGGGAAGGGAGCGAGAGGCCCCTGCCCCTCTTTCCCCCCTAAAGTGTCCCGGTTTGGCAACAGAGATATCTGGCAGGGGTGTATGAATTAGCCCCCACTGAATCCTTTTCGTGGGGTTTAATTCATTTTAATTCCGTGATCTTTTATAAAAATAAAACAAACAGTTAGCAACGTAAAAATATAATACTTTTCAAATTTTATTTAATTTCTTTGCTTTCTTTCTCCATATTTTCGTAAGTCTCCGTTACAAAAAACTATTCGATTAAGTATAACATTATAGCTATAGTACTTGTGAGCGTTTGGAGAATTTTCAAGCCATAAGAGTAAATCTGATATTTTTTTTTGGTGAGTTTTTGTGAACGGTATCCATCGTATTAGTTGAAAGAGTTGCGACTCGCTGATTCCATTAACGAAAGCAAAAACACAAACTATTAATTGCGCCTTATAACTTTTTTT
>NW_023458571.1:4175208-4221357 GCF_013731165.1 Rhagoletis pomonella
ATAAATTTCGGTAATGGTTCTGCTTCGATAACATTGCACCGAACATCCTCTAGAACTCAGTTCGTATTCATGATATGCCAAAGGCCCACGATTGGATTTTCGGTTCCCTCCTATGAATAAGAGAGTTCTACAAACATTTTTCTTTCCGCAAATGTTTTTTACCGTTTTGATAATTTTTCTTAAATTCGGGAAAATGATTCGGAATATGGTACCATTCTTTACACTTTCCAAACTATATATTATACATACATATTTATCACGAATAAGAAGCCAATAATATTCAGAATTCATATCATGAAATTCCGCTTGGTACCTTCCTTTTACCTGTCTGTATATCAATGTCCGCAACTGTGTTTGTAAAATCATACATAAGCAAACGTCAAATATTTAAAAATGTGAACGTCAAACATATCTCGTAATGGTAATGGAGACGGTTGTGATTTAGCAACTGGATTTATTAAATCTTAATGGATAAATCTCTCAATGGAGACATAGTATTACAAGCGACCAAAATCGAAAAATTAAAATTTCAATCATTTTTTTTACAGTAAATGAAAATCTGATGAGAAATGTAGATGTTACGGAACACAATCTGCACAAAAAATATATATATTTGCAAAGAGCCCATCAATACCTTTCGAACTGTTGGTCGTTTAATGAGATATTGAGGAATAACTGAAAAAGTACTAAAAATACGTTTTTCGAACAAATCTCGAAAACACTTCTTTGAAACCATGGGTATTTTTTTTCGTGTTCAACGACCCAAAGTTTGCCTAAAAAATTGCTTTGCAGAGGTTCATATTTCGGGTAAAGTAATATGTAATATGCCTTATTATAATTTTGTAAATATTCATTACTAAAAAATTAATACCAATGAAGCAAATGTGATTTATGTTTAAAGTTTAAAATTGGATTAATAATTAAGAAATATACACTCTTCGTTATTTTAATAGCGCATCCTTTTAATACTTAGTAGGTTTTTTTTTTTTTTAACGGACGTTGGGATAGGGAAACTATCCATCAAGTGGCCCGTGCGAAACTCTCCAAAAGCCACCTCCCCGGAACCACTCGCGTATTACATCGGGGTGAGGCCGTGGCATAAACATGCCCCACGTCATACCGCCCTTTCCATAATCCCCCATCCACTAATGTGACTAGGGGTTCAGGAGCGTTTTGGTGTTCACAGGGTTTACCTGCAAAGAAATGCAAAAAATAAGATAAAAGAAGAAATTTTGAACACAAGTAACTTCAACTATTTCCTCTTTCTAAGCGGCGGCGTTGCTCTCTGTTCCTTAGCTTTGTCATTATTTCTCTGCTTATATTCTTTAATGTGCCCCATACTTTTTTATCATTCAACATGTGTTCAATGATATTTTCCGTTCTCAGGCCATCTTGAATCAAAGTATTTAATCTCTCTCTTTCTAATGAAAACGAAGGGCACTCGAAAAGTACATGTTCAGCGGTTTCCGGGACATTTTCACATGTATTACATGCCGTCGAGTCATCGTGACCATAATAGTGCAGGTACTGTCGAAAGCAGCCATGGCCACTAAGCAATTAAGTCATATAAAAATCAACTTCGCCATGCGATCTGTATAGCCAAGCTTCGATGCTCGGAATGAGTCGGAAAGTCCAGCGCCCAGCGATGCTGCCATAGTGATAGGCTTATTTGGCGTTCGGCCGCGATCTCGGGTCTTGAGAGGGCTCTACCTTTTGTTCGGGCCGTCATATAGGTACGCCGGATTTCGGTAGCCAACAAATCGGCAGGCATAATACCAGCTATGACGCAGGCTGCATCATGCGAAACTGTACGGAAAGCGCTGCAAACGCGCAGGGCACTAAGATGGAAAACAGAGTTTACAAGCTTAGCATAGGACTTTTTCTGCAGTGCATGACCCCAGACGGGGGCCGCGTACATTATAACTGATTCAGTAACTTTTTTTTAGCAGTTTTCTGCGGTTTTGACCTGGACCGCCTACATTTGCCATCAGTCTAGCTAACGCGCTTTGAACTTTTGCCGCTTTTGTACCTACCGTTTCAATGTGAACTTTGTAAGATAACCTTGCATCAATCATTACGCCTAGATACCTCACTGCTGGTAATGTATCAAAGACATACCCGTTTATATTCAAGGTTGCGGTCTCTTTTTTCTTCCTACTTGTTATGAGTACACCTTCTGTTTTCTCGATTGCTAAGTTCAGCTCCCTCGCTGTAAGCCAGTCGATGACTATTTTGGAAGCATTTATTGTGGCCATTTGCACTCTATTTATGTCTTTAGCCACAACCACCAAAGCGATGTCATCGGCATAGCCAATTATTTTAACTCCTTTTGGAATGGGTAGACGCAATACGCCATCGTAGGCTATGATCACAAATGTGGGCCAAGGACGGAACCTTGGGGAACTCCTCCGGAGACTCTATAGCTTACTTTGCCTCTTTCCGTGTTGTAGGACAAAACTCTATTAGATAGATAGCTGTTAATTATATTAATTAAATACTGTGGTGTATGAATAATTTTTAACGCATTTATAATGTGCGACCAGCTCAACGAGTAAAAAGCATTTTTTACATCTAGGGTGACTACAGCACAATATTCCTTGGACCCATTTTTCCAACGCTTACCCTTAATAGCTTCTTCAGCAATGTCGGTAACGCTGCGTATAGCATCGACAGTTGACCTACCCTTTCGAAACCCGAATTGAGTGTCTGACAGACATTCTTTGGTATCGATATGCTGCCACAAGCGATTGCAAACGATGCGTTCGAGTAACTTACCTAAGGAATCAATCATACATAGGGGTCTATAAGAACTAGGTTCACCTTGTGGTTTATTGGGCTTTGGAAGTAAGACTAATCTTTGCTTCTTCCATTTATTTGGGAATACTCCGCTACGAAGACAGGAGTCGAACACTTTTAAAAACGCTGACGGAGAGTCGTCAACTGCAGTTTTAATAGCAATGTTGGGAATACCATCAGGACCTGGAGATTTATTGTTCTTTAGCCGTTTGGCCGCGCATTTGATTTCATCAGGCTCAAGTGGCAGATAGTAAACATTTGTATGTGTTTCACTTGGTACAGGCCCTGGGCTAGTTTCCGCTTTCGGGAACAGTGTTTCTACTATTTTTTAAGTAGTACCGGGCAAGTAGGTGTCTGCATTTGGCTACTGTTGAATTTTTTCATAACGACTTTGTAGGCACCGCCCTACGGGTATTCATCAATTTCGTTACACAAGTCTTTAAAACACGCTTTCTTGCTATTTTTAATTGCAACCTTTAACCGTTTCCGTAAAGATTTAAAATGGTCTCTTTGGGCGTCCGTTCATATTCGCTGACATTTTCTTCTGGCTTTATTGCATTCAGATCGAAGCTCAGCTATTTCCGGTGTCCACCAGTAAACCCGCTTTCTTGTAATTTTGTTGCCCTTTTTGCCCATTGACGCATCGCATGCCCTGATAACAGCTTTTGAGAGCTCTTCTGAAAGAGCTTCCGCATTATCTGGTGTTTCACTAACGTCTCTGATACCATCCAGTACTAGTTTAAACATATTTGGGTCGAACGATTCTTTATACCATCCTTTACCATACTTTTTGAAACATCTGCTAGAAGGGTTTCTTACATCACAGATTTCAATTAGAATCGCTAAATGATCACTCTGGGTATAAATGTCACTAATCTTCCAAGTGGTTTTTGGTGCCAGTGATTGGGTGCAAAATCCAATGTCAACAACGGAGCCCCTGCCATTTTTCTCAAAAGTGTTTTTGTTACCTGTATTCAGTAAGAACAAGTCGAGTGGTGCAAATGCCTTTAATAGGGGGTGCCCTCGTCGGTTTGTTCTAACGCTTCCCCATTCAACGGCCCATGCATTAAAGTCACCCGCTATAAGCTTTGGAGAATATAACATGGCGTCTTGAACTAGTCTATCTAGAAAAGATTAAGATTCTTGATAACTCAGGCTCGGTGGTGCATAAAAGCTATAGATATATATCCTGCCGATCTTACCTCTGACAAAATACTCCTGACTATAAGGTTTCTCAGCAAGACACTGCTCCCCATTTACCCATATAGCAGTTGTTTCTTTTGTACCTGATATCCATGTACCCTGGCTTGATGTCTTATATGGCTCGCTTAAAATAGCGATGTCAATGTCTTCCTCTATAACGGTTTGACAGCGTAGCTCCTGAGCAGCTGAACAGTGGTTAAGATTTAATTGTAGAAGCTTCATACTTTAGCCTTTAATGCACGCTGATAGAATGGCACTGCTTACCACCTGCGATATGGGCTTCATTGGCTTGACCACTAGATTTCCAGAGCACACAAGCGGCTTCCTTGCTACACTGTTTAACCTTGTGGCCTTTCTCCCCGCATTTAAAGCAGCAACCGCTGCGATCCTCATTTTTGCAGGTCCGCGCTTGGTGCCCAAAATGTAAACACCTATAGCATCTGGAGAGAGGAGTTTCTTCCCGGATACGGCAAACTGACCAACCAATCCAAATTTTTTGGCACGTTAAAATCTTCTGCGCGATAAGCTGTGGGACAGATAGTGAAGCTATCTGTGTGCCTGGGAATCCCTTTCGGATGGTTTAGACCCAGTTTACATCGAAATCATCAATTGCCGATATTTGTTCAGTTATACACTTAGCTACATCTTCCTTGGTCGTGATCTCATCCATATCATGTATCTCAAGCGTGGTCAAATTGGACAGAGCCTTTATCTCCGCCACATTTCCCAGTATCTTTTGTACGCCTGCCTTGAATAACTGCGTATTTTCATCATACGCATGCTTAAGCTCAAGTGATATTTCACCTTTGGCCGTTTTGCGCACTCTTTTTACTTGTTCTCCGAGCTTGTTTAAATCAGCAGAGCCTTCTACAGTCCTTAGAATGTCGCTATAAGACATGCCTTCCTCATTGACTTTCTTTATAATGATAGCGTTCGGCTTAACTGGTTTGGGTCTTGGTTTTTTTGCCTTCTTCCTCGTTTGTGTAACCCATTCACTAGGTTGCAATTGATTTGCGTTTGCCAACGTTTCGCTATAAGATGCAGCAATTACCTCTTTTTCACCATTTTTCTTTGTAGTAGTGCTCTCCTTTCGCTTTGGCGAGTTCACCACATGTTCGCTATAGGATGCAGCAATTACCTCTTTTTCACCATTTTTCTTTGTAGTAGTGCTCTCCTTTCGCTTTGGCGAGTTCATCACAATCCCGGACGTATCTTCTAGCCCTCGTTTACCAGTTTGACTCCCTTTCTTAAAAGGAGGAGAGGTCTGCGTAAACTAACAATCCTTCACAACAGATCTAATTTTATTTCTTCCGCTTGCTACGTTTGCCTTCTCGTAAAGCCACATTACCTCACTTACTAAGTCCCTCATTGGCTGGTGAATGCTGCGCCTTGGAGGGGCTATCATACCAATAAGGTCCTTAAGTTTACTACCTAAGAGCACAAAAGCATCTTTCTCTGCAGCTTTTTCGCTACTATTTGCAGTGTTTGCGTTTTTTCCCTCTTCGTGGTGTGTACCACTTAAATCAAGAGGAGCAACTCCAGCTTGCTCTACCGAGGGCGCCAAAGGTGATGAACACTCTCCTAGCCTACTATTTGCGGCCACAATAAGTGACCTTGAGGTCCTCATGCTGTTTTTAAAGGGATCAGCTTCGATTTCATTACCCTCCATATTTTTCCCTTAGTTTCGGCCCTTTTTGGTTGGAGTTGGCATCACCTTTAAAGGGGAGTAAAGCTTTTAACTTTTAAGCTTTGAGCTTTAGCTTTCGTTGGATTGTGTCCCGGCTAAAAGCTCTAATCAGAACTTTATGTATATGATGAAGTTTTGACGTATGTCAAAATTATCCAATCAGCTGATTTGATTGGCGCCAAAACTTAGTAAAAAGCTTTTGCTTATTAAATATTACCCAAATAAGGATTTATTACTTTTCAAGAAAAAAGCAAATTTCATATCTGAGTGGCCTCGATTTTCTAACAATGGCACTGACACTATCTTCACACTCTTCTATTTACCTTCTCTGGCAATTTTCACTTCGTAAATCAGACTGTAAACACAATTTTTTCGAGAGAAAAACAATAGCTTACGTCCGCACTGCACATATGTCATATTCATAGTCCCCATAGCACTTAGTAGGTACAGTTTTCCTTTTGTTTGCTTAATATTCATTAACTTTTTATAAAAATATAGCATATTCTACGTCTATATCCCATTTAAAAAATTTTTGAAAATTAAAAAAAAAAATAAACATAGGGGCGCATTTTCTTCCATTTACAAATTTTGTCAAGCATACTTTATATTGTAGAAAATCAAAAAAGGGCGCGCTATTCAAATGACGAGGAATGTATAGACATATGTAGTATATTTTTGTTATTTTTATACTACGCAATTATATGTAGGTAAATTGTTTTTAAAAATTGTCCTGCATTTTCAAAATATATTTATGGTCACCGTATTTATATCACATTTATGTAAAAATAAGCCTATATTTTCCAAGCTGGCAAAGAAATGAAAATGTGTATTTTTTGTTGTTTTCAAAAAGACTTGCCGAATATACATATAAGTCAAAATTATAGAAGGTATCAAGGTTCATAGAATACAAGGTTACGACATCAGCCATGGCCGCCATCTTGATGACGTAGATGGCTCAATTTTTGGAGTTGCCAGATTCCTAAAAAAGTATCTTATAAAAATACACTATTTTAGTCAAAAATACATCACGTTTTATTTCAAATATGTGTAACCCTGATATTTACCGTTTGACAATTTGCGTTGAAGTTTGTGCATTTTTCTGCGTCTTTGAGTTTATTTAAATTATTACAAATTTAAGTGCGCTGTTTTTGATTGCAGAAATTACGCTGGAAAGGGTAATTTTAGGTTTTACCATATGTCTAAAGATGAACTGCAATTTCGGTAGCGAAATTTTGCCAATGTTATGAACGCTTTTTATTTAAAAATGCGCGAGTGTGTTCTGCTCACTTTCAAGAATAACCACGCCCCATATCGGAGGAGAAGCTAGGCCAAAGATAACATATTGTGTAAGCGCCAATCTGTATAACGTCGTTTAAAGTACAAAAGCGCGTATCGTGGTTCTGCAAAACCTCGTAACTAACATTTGTGCCAAAAAAGGTATTTGCTCACCGGAAGCTCCTATAATCAAGCCCTTAATCATTTATACTAAAATTTCGATACTTAGACATAAGAAGAGATAATTAAGTTTAAAAGAGAGAACCGTTTTGAATTATGACAAGTTTTACTGTCTCCTATAAAATTTAGGCAACCTCACATACAAGGTTTTGCATTTTCTTGATGCGCGGTTTTGTACTTTAAATGACGATATGTAAAAGTATTGCATACATATTTTGGTGCCTTTTCAAGTATAAAATCCATTGAGAAACGAAAGAAAACGGCATCCCTATGATTTAAACGTATGGCAAACGTTTTTACTATGAAAGACAAAAAACGAAACCAAGCAATTTCTGAACAAAAAACTGTTTATCCACAAAGATGTTTGAATGGAAGCATTACACATTTGAAAAAATATCAAACCGCAAGGCTGTATTGGCAGTAGGTTCTTTTTAAAGCACATTAAAAATAAAGTAAGCTTCTAATTTCGAAGTTAGCACAAATTGAAACTTGTTTGTTTGTTGTTTACAAAAAAATACTTGCCAAGTATATAAGTCAAAAATGTTAAATATATATCGCTTTCATTCATTTCTTTATGGAGTTGGTGCTTCTTCCACACCATGTAAATGCACCATAAGAGTTGCTGCTTTTAATATTGCGCTCACTTACACTCTAAAAAGTGCATGTAAAACTACTACTGAAAAGTGTTTATTTTTCAACCATAATCTGTTCAAGTATACGCACAAGATGTTCAATATTTGATTTTGAACATGAGTTGTTTAAAATGGTGGGGTGCAATAAGGCCATACGCAATAAAGCCATATGGCAATAAAGCCATATTTTTAGGCAATAAAGCCATATGGCTTTACTTCCAATCAGAAAGAGAAATAAGCCATACAAACAATTTTGCAAATGAGAAATAAAGCCATATTCTGAAATTTCACTCTCAAGGCGGTGTTAACGGCGAATCTGAATTTTATCTGAACATTACGTCCAAATGATGTGTTTGTTGTAATTCATTATTAAATTCGCCTTGGACACACTCTTGAAACTGATACTGAATTATTTAAAATTATACAAATTATTACTAATAAAATGAAATAAATCATTATTTAATATTTCCGGATTTATTGGATATTGAAAAATAAATATATGTATTTAGGTAAGTTTTAATTTTGCGAGTGCATAACCTGGCGGGTGCACATTTGCTGGCTCCCCGCACCGCGCCGCGCGTGAAGGGCGGAGCGCGGGGGCCGGCGCAGCGCGCGCGGCTGGACGCGAAGGAGAGTAATTGCATGTTTAAGGTGACGTTGTAGTTCAAGGCGGTTTAGTAGTTTTGTTGCGAACTTTTTCCATTGTTCAAATAAAAGAAACATAAAAATTTGAAAGCGATATAAAGCTATATGGCTTAATTACCAATTGTAATTGGAAATAAAGCCATATCGAATTTATGGCCTTATTACCAAAAAAATATGGCTTTATTTCCAATATGGCTTTATTGTGTATGGCCTTATTGCACCCCACCGTTTAAAATATACACTTAAATATACACATGAAATGTTGAAAATTGCAACCATTTTGAAAGTAAAAATATATTTTTTACAAATAATAAATACTAGGGGTGCACCCAGGAATATATTTTTGGGGGAAGGGGTTTATACTTCTAAATATATATCATCAGAAAATACAGACAATTTGCTTCAGATAATACGCTCTTTAAAATACATTTATGCAAGTTTTATGTACAGTATGTAATAAATAAATTAACTTTTTAAAGTTTCATAAATTGCATTTTATTTACATAAAATTTACAAAGAACTCAAACATTTTCAACCGGCTTCAAAAAAGGGGAGGTTATCAGTTATTCGGAGTATTTTTTATTATTTTATATGTATATGACACCGCATAACTTTGGACCGCGTGAACCGATTCCAATTCCTCTTTTTTTTACCGGATAGGTACCTTAAGGGTCGTCCCATAATTTGGTTTAGATCCGATCATTAAATCATGAAAAAATTAACGGTACTCCTAAATTTGTATATGAGAATTGAAGTCGGTTTTGCTTTTTTCTTAAAAATTACTTGTTTAATAAATAGTTCTACAAACACACGATGCACTCAACTTTCAAAAGTAATACAAAATCTTACAAAAGAATTTTAATATAAATAAATTAAATAATTCCATTAAATTTTTACGCTTTTATATTCATTTTCGTCGAGTCCTGGTTTCTCATTTTTTTTTAATACTTGGAATAACGAAGATTTAACTGAACTTGTATTTTTATCATGTAGCTCATTTTGGTGGAACGAATTCGAAGTTAGCAAATTAAATCTTCGAATGCTTGTTAAGTACATATCAGTGGTACACTTTTTTAGGCTGTAACGTGTAAAAAGCAACAGTAAGTGGGTATGCATTGCATATTTTTAGGACAATGTTTTCATTCGCAGTTAAACTTTAAAGAACTCTCAAGAAAAAAGAAAAATTCTTCTATAAAAATTTCTTAAATCATAATAAATTTTACCCCAAAACCCACTCCTTGTGTGCGCTACGTGACAAATTTGGTACGTAAAAGTAAACAGACAGTGTTTAATTTTGCACACACAGGGAGAGGCAACTGGTTACCTAGCTTTAAATGCGTACATTTTTTAGAGGAAATTTTAAACATTTTATGTGTAAACTGTGAGATTGTGAACAATAAATATTTAGAACTCAAAAAGCAAAATTGAAATTTGCTCTACGCCCCACATATGATAAGTAAAAGTAAGCATGCAGTGTTTAATTTAATTAACATGATGTGTGCATTTATTAAGGGAGGAAACTGGTTACCTATCTTAATATGCACAAATTTAAACAAAAATTTTTTAGAGTATAGTACGTACAAAAAAACATAGCAGCAGGGTTTTTATGCGTATCTGTATACACACATATGTGTGTACAAAAATATTCATATGTATACAAATGTAAGTGCTAACAACAATGTTAATTGCTCCTTGTACATGCATATGTAATTGCCTACATTATTTATCCATAAACTGAACATACATATTTGCTTTTTTTAACATATGAATCAACATTATTGTTAACATTAGCACGTGTGTATATGTATACATAACCCTTGTTTTGCGCTGTATTCCGTACAAATTAACAGCAGAGGGCGCTCTTATTTGTGATTTGCAGGTGAGCAGCGCTGTTATGTAGGCATGTATGTTAGATTCTATAGGATTTTTAAAGTCCTGCAGTTCCATTTTTTAAGAAGTATTTAAACTTTTTTTTCACCTAAGTCAATGAGAAACCCATCCAGAACCTATGACCAAAATTTCAAAAAAATCGGTACAGCCGACCCCGAGCTTTGCGAACAGAAAAAAAAACGTCTTTCAAAATATATATTAGTATAGATTTTGTAATCCCGGTGGAAACCCGCACTTTTTTTGGCTATTCAGTCTTATGTACATATATAGGATTTCTGTTAAACAATGATGCTCACCCATTTTGAAATTGCCACCCGCTATACTTCTTCTAGCTTCTAGGACAGATTCACCATAGAACCGGATCATTGTTGCCGCCAGGGAGTGAAGAGAAAAAAGTTATTCAAATGTATTTCGATTTCCAATTAACCGTGCTATGAAACGCTGCATAATAACACTTTCGTTAGGTTATTTAAAGCGGCAAATGACCACCAAACCATAATCTTAGCAGATAAATGTGCCAATGAAAATCGTAGACGTGAATTGTTGGGGAAAATGTTGGACAAAAGAGTTGTATAAACAAAAATTTATTTTGGGCGGGACGAAGTTCGCCGGGTCTGCTAGTCGTTGATAAACTGATTAAAGCAGCAGGAAGCTCTCATTGAGCAATCATTTTATTTATGCTCGCTTGCTTGGTTGTTTGTATTCGCGTCTTATAGATTAAAAATGATATTTAAATGTTTGTGAAGTTGGCATATGGTACGACGCAAAACGTAAAAAAAAGTTGTTCTGAGTAGCCATGACTCAATAATGGGCGCGTTCATGAGTCGTAGCTGTTGGGTAACCGTCGGCTGTTTGTCTTAGAAACGCACAGTTGAGTAGTTACGCTCAGCCCAACAGTTGGCAACTTTCCGCCATTTTTTCCAGCGGAAAATTTTTACGCTACCTGAACTCAATGTGCTGGGTTTAGCCTAAACAGCTGTTCGAAAAGACTTACGCCGCTTATATTAAATTTAACGCTGCTTTGTTAGGTGGCAGTTGCAAACAAATTTATTATATTTTATATTATTGACGTGATAAAGTAACTAAAATATTTTATAATAATACTACGTTTCTAAATATATGTTTTTAAGATGTTTGCTATATAATTTTACACTGTTTAATTCATTGTAACATTGAACGATTTTTTAAAACACGGCGGCGGCTCAGCGTTGAATTCTAAATAGTATCGGCGCAACTATCTCTATTTGTTGCAATTTCATTTGTTTACATTTATCAGCTGTTCATTTGGCAGCATATTCATCAAGCCGTTTCTAAGACGTAATTGTTGGATTCAACAGTTGCCAGCAGATGAGCTAAACAGCTACGTGTTATGAACGCGACCAATGAAAGGTTTTGTAAGAAAAACTTTCTCTCACTCTAATTTTATCAACGCCACTCCAAAAACCAAAGACAGTGATATTTCTTTTCCAAATATCTTTGCAAGTTTTAGTAGCGAAATGTTTACCTTTTAAATTTGAAGAAATGTTTGTTTTGCATTCGCTGGCGAGAACAAGACAAAATGGGTGAGATTCGTTGGGGTACAGAGATTCAATGTAGGCTAAAGAGACGAAATTTTCTTAAATGCTGAATATGTAGTTGTATTTGTCGAGATTCGTAGATACCTATTGATTCTGTTAGTCACTGTGAAGTGAAGCGCGCAATGGTTCTGGTAAATGAGTCAACAAAGGTATTTAGGTATTGAGCTACACCCCCGAATGAGCGCGATGTAATTTCAAACTTACAGCACTTCCGGCATTTGACGATGTAGATCACATTCCCTGTGCCAGTCGTTCACTAGCTGCGTGTCCTTTTAATTCTTCCTGTGCCAGTGTTTAATATACTGACGGCGGCATGATCTCCCCAGAATACTAAAAGTGCAACATCAAAAAGTTCGAATTACCATATTCGAAGCAATCGAGCTAAAACCGCGAAAGAAAGGTAAGCTTCAAATGTTTTTTAATGTCGTTTTTTTAATAAAATTTTCATAATTTTTCCACAAACAAACAGCTTCTTCATATCCATCAACTGTAAATGGTACCGCAAAAAATTTAAAGGCAAACAAACACATTCTCGAGTTATGCGCCGTCTGACGGTCGCAACTTTAGTAAACATGTACATAAATATTTATTTTTAATAACAATCTGGAGTTATATTCGATGTAAATAAGCTTATTTAAATAAAATAATTAAATCACTATTGGTCCCACCATTTTGTGGAATTTAGCTACCATTTTAGGAAGTATGATTGAATTCTTCCCCTTTTTCTCCTGCTTCCAAAAACCATCCCTGTTGGTGGGAATGTCAAATTTTGGAAAAAAGCTACTTACAAAACCTTTCATAATTGAATCATGCTGAGTAGCCTTCCATTAGTTCTAGAGTTCTTGAAAAGGAATAAAAAGTTCTGGATATTTTGACAAAAAAAAATTGCTTTGAAAATTGTGTATGCCAGATTCACGCAGCATACGACATGTGGAAAAAGGCAAATAAAAACTTGTTCTGAGGAGCTTTTCAATTGGTCTAGAGTTCCTGAAAAGGAAAAAAAAGTTCTGCAAAATTACGCTAAAAAAACAAATTTTCAAAAAAGTCGAAAATGTTCAATTTTTTTTAAATTTAAACTCAAAACTGTTCTGAGTAGCTTTTCCAAAGTTCTAGAGTTTCTGAGAAGGAAAAAAAATATCTGCAAAATTACGCCGAAAAAACATTTTTTGCCAAAGTCGAAAAAGTTAAATTTTTGAAAAAAAATAAAAATTAAAACTGTTCTGAGGAGTTTTACAAAGGTGTAGAGTTCCTGAAAAGGAAAAGAAAATTTTGCAAAATTAAGCCGAAGAACTTTTTTCGAAATAGTATTTTTTTTAAATAATTTTCGTTTATAATATATATATATATATATAACATATATTTGTATACAGACATGGGCGTAGTGCACTAATTATTGAGTGCACTATGCTTTTAACTACCACTACTATAGCGATAGTGGAGCTGGTTTATTTTATGAACAAATATTTTTAATGGAAAAAAATCAGTGTTCTCACTACCACTATTTTTTCTAGTGGTAGTGCACAATGGTTTCCACTCCAAGCCTAGCGATATTGGTGCTGACAAAATTTCCACTAAATTAATATTAATGGATTGAAGACTATTTCCACTAAATCTTGCAAATAGTGGAAAAAAGCCATGTTTCCACTAAATAATACTAATGCTTGGTAGTAAGGAAAAACTGATACCGCACGTTTAAAACAATAGAGATGCAATTCAAAATTTACGGTTTTGGGGATTTCATAATACAATTAATATGCTTGATGAGGAGATTATGTACAGCCTAACAGATGACTAAACTTCCCAAAAATGGCGAAGATATACAGATATCTGGTGTCCCAGAAGTAACCTGCAAAACTTTAAGAGAAGGCAGGTGGGGTGGTGAGCTCCCTGATAAGCAAAAATTATTCAAGTAAAGGTGTCACCGTTTTCAAAATATTTACATTTTTTTGAATTAAAGAAAAATCGTGTCATTTCATGTATTTTCTTTAACTGCATCTACAAACAAGGCTATACTTAATATATTTTATATGTAAAATACTTCCAGATAGTTGCTTCTCCATATTCAAATGCAATGTAGTTAAAATATATTAAGGAACCATCGTAAAATTATGACTATTTTGGGATTTTTAACTTTTTGATATTTTCAACTAATGACATGCTAAATAGTACAAAGGTACATTATTACCTGCTCCCGATATTATTTTATGTTACTTACCTGGATTCGGACTAGAGTCAATAACAAGGGCTATATCTATCAATATTTTTTGTGAAGGATGGGTTCACGTGAAATAAAACATACACGAGTTGTTTGCAGAAAAATTTATTCATTTATTGATAAAATATGCTCAAATTGGCGACCTTCTACTCTAAAACAAGTTCGCACCTTTTAAGAAAATTCGCTTTTAGAGATCTTAAACTCAACTGGGCTATCTCAGCAGCAGCTTTATTTATTTGTTCCCGCAAATGCTCTTCATTTTGAATTGTTTTTGAATAAATTTTGTCCTTAAGACAGCCCCAGTAGAAAAAATCGAATGGATTCAGGTCTGGCGATCGAGGAGGCCATGTGATCGGTCCGTATCGTCCAATCCATCGGCGAGGATAAGTTTTGTCTAAATGAGCTCTTACTTCACGCCCGTAGTGAGCAGGACATCCGTCATTTTGCTGCCATAGTCTTCGCCGCAGGTTTAATCTTCAGGGTACATCTTCTAAAAGAGTTGGAAGCCTTTTCTGAAGGAACTTTAAATAACTGTGGGAGTTGAGCGTTGGCGGCAGTTCCACAGGTCCCAATATCTGACAATTAAAAATACCGCACCATAAATTTATTTTGTACTGGTACTGCGAACGATCTTATCTCATTTCGTGAGGATTGTCTATCTGCTAACTGTGAAGGTTATGTAAATTAAAATAACCATCACGTTTGTATGATGATTCATCGCTCCAAATTATTTTATTTAAAAAGTTGGGGTCTGAATCATTCATTCGCAACATTTCACTGCAAAATCTAACGCTCGACAGGTAATCTCTCTCTTGTAGAGCCTGAACACGTTGAATGTGGTAGGGATGGTATTTTAAAGCTTTGTGAACTGTAGTTTTAGGTATTCCAGTCCGTCTTTCCATCATTCTCCCTGAAGTCGATGGACCTAGTTCCACTTCCTCTAACACAACTTTAACATCTACCGTTGCAGGACGTCCTGTCTCGCCGCCACGCCTTCCAGTAATGCAACCTTAAAAAAGTTAAAAATGATAGTTAAAAGAAGAATGGCTTCAAACAAGAAAGGTGTAAAAATCACTTACCTCCATATATTTCTCTATGGTTCCGGGCGAATACTTCACGGCCCGGATGCCGACGATTGGGGTATCGCTCTGCATAAAGTCTTTGAGCAGCTCTGGCATTACAGCAAGCTTCACCGTAAATTAGGTGAATATCCACATATTCATGCGACGTATACTGCGTGCTCTGTCATAGTATTAATAACACAATGTTCGAAGTGTCCAATTCCACAAAATCAACTTTCATTATTTCCGGTAAGTAACACAAAATAATGTCAGAAGCAAGTAATAATGTACCTTTGTACTATTTAGCATGTCATTGGTCGGTAACAAGACCAACTTAAATTTAAATCTATTAAATACATTCTAGTGTGTCTCAGTCCTTTACCCACAAAAGCGGCTATAACTTTTTTTTTCTATTCGAAATAGTAAGAATGGCACCTTTCTGAAATATCTATTAAATGAGCAATTTTTTTATGCAATGTAAAGTTATAGCTCAGTACATTTTTTTTCACCAGACATAGTCAAAATTGGGAAAGAAAATATCAAAAAGTTAAAAATCGCAATATAGTCCTAATTTTATAATGGTTCCTTAATATATTTTAACTACATTGCATTTGAGTATGGAGAAGCAACTATCTGAAAGTATTTTACATAAAAAATTTACTAAGTATAGCCTTTTTTGTAGATGCAGTTAAAGAAAATACATGAAAAGGCACGATTTTTCTTCAATTCAAAAATATTTAAATATTTCAAAAACAGTGACACTTTTAGCTGAAAATTTTTTGTTTATCAGAGCTCACCACCCCACCTGCCTTCTCCTCTAGTTTGGCAGGTTACTTCTGTGACACCCTGTATGCCTTTCCATCTGTATTTTTAACCGACTTCCAAAACAGTTATCAGTTCGTCGGAATATTTTTTTTTTTTTTTTTTTTATGTATGTTACCGCATAACTTTGAGATCCGATCAGTGGATCATGAGATATATATATATATATATATATATTTTATATGGGAGTTGAAGTCGGTTTTTTTTTTGCTAAAAATTACTTGTGGTATACCAACTGCATGAATTGATCAAACTTTGATTGCATTTTCTCACAAACTTTAAATTTTGAAATAGTTCTTAATCTATTTACATTAAATGAGCAATTCTTGTATATATGTATATATATCCATAAGGTTCTCGGAAACGGCTCCAACGATTTTGATGAAATTTTGTACACCGATACTGTTTTGGATTGTAAGGTTATCTGAGTAGGCACTATCTCCGAGAAGACTCGTATAAGGTTGCCACCTATTCGAAATTAGTTACAAATTAATTAAAACATCATAATATGGGTATCAAATGGAAGGTATTTGAAAGATCCCTAATTAAAAGATATTTTTAATAAGGTTGCCACCTATTTTTAACCGCATATTTATTTAATTTTTTGTTTCGAAAAAAAAGGTAAAATATTACTGATCATGGGTACCAAGAGAAGGTTCTTAAACAAAGCTTTCCCTATACACAAAATGTTATGTCTTAGGATAATAGTGTAAGGTTCCCACTTATTTTTGATTCTACATAATTTATCTGAAACATCGCAATATGGATATCAAATGAAAGGTATTGTTGAGAACTTTAGTCAGAAAATATTTTCCCTCAGGTTTGCCACGCTTCCTTGTAATAAAAATTTTTATTTTGTTAATCTCAATCAACATTTTTTTTATGTATACATATTACATATACGCTCATACCATTAATTTCAGCGAATTTCGGAATAGGGTTTCCACCTAAATTTAAGAGTAAGGAATTTACTTAATAGATATGGAAATCCTATTTTTTTCCAAATCCAAATCTTGAAAACTGTAAAAAGTATATGCACTCCCGGCAGAGCTCGGTCAACCTGGTACTATTATTAACACGTGTGCTATATTGACTATAATGCATATGTACATATGTACATATGCACATATGTATCTTCGGATATGTACGTATATGAACATACCGAAGGCTTATTATTCAAAGCAAGCTAATTATCTGCAATTTTCATAAAGACTATTTTCCGATATGTTCCGTAAATCCACTCAATTGTCATTTCTGATGTTGATTCTACCTTTGGAACTCAATAGATAGTTCCATAATCAATCGATATAGTATTAATACAATTAATGGCAGTTAATTCAGAGATAAACTTTTGAATAAGAAGCTCAAATTTTTTAATTTGCAGATAGGCCGTATTGAATACAAGCTCTCGGTACGTTTTTTTTCGTTTTCTGCTTTGTGCTTCTGCTTCCCGCTAGCAAGCATCACGACGATTTAAAGCCCAGCAAACATTAAGGATTAAGAATAGTTTAGTTTAGTATAATGTGCAAGCAAGAAGTTAATTTAAATTGATAAGTATTTAAGAGATTGTGTTTACTGGGGGAGTGATCGGATTCTCATGTGACCAACGGTGATCTTACACCATTGTTGGTAGGTTTTACCACACTATTCAGCTGTTCGTTGCACTTAATAAGGTTATTTATTTGGTGAACGATAACCACGTGTGGATCAATTGTTTTTTATAATTTAGTGTTTTTTATTTAAAGTTATATAAATAATATAATGGAATCATTCGACTTTGATAGTGACGATAGTATAATTGACCCTACATTCAGACCAAGTAGTAGCAACTTGAAAACGTGTGCTCCCCGATTTTTAAAGAGAAAGGGAGCTATTATTAAAACGTCACCGCCAAAAACAAAAAAAAAGTGATGCAAGAACCTGGGTAAGTGGAAAATAAGCACCTCTGTTTGTATTACATCTGCGTCCAAATTTTATGGAAAACACTAAAAGCCTTATTTTGTAGAAGTTTCCAAAATGATGATGAAGGCATAGGTAACTTAAATCAACTTCAATTTAAAGGAATAAACAGTATTCTGTTTGGAGACAGATTTTTCACTGTGGTGCAAAAGGTAAGGAAATTTTATAATTATATTTATCGCTTCTAAATTATATATTTTATAAAGAGAGATGAAACAGAGTACTTGAAAAAAATGGGTGGTATCTTGGCTGCATGTAAAATATGTTCATCGAAGATATAAGGCTCTTTGGGCGTATCTTCAAACTTCATTAGGCATTTAAGAATTCATCATGAAAGTGAATATGAACAATTTACTGAATTGAAAAGGATTAATAAATGTGACACAAAGGGCAAGGAGTTTAATGAGAGGGTACTAATGTTTCTTGCAGCTACGTATAGTCCGTTAAGTACAGTTGAAAGGCCCGAATTTCAAAGCCTATTCAGTGGGTGTCATTTAAAAGTTAAAAGTAGGCGTGCAATTGCCAATATACTCAACGAGAAACACACAGAGTGGGTGTCAAATACAGCTGATATACTTAATAAAGCCCAGTACTGTTGCACAACTGCAGATATATGGTCCACTGGTCAGAGATCATTCTTTGGGTATACATGCCACTGGATATGTCCGCTTAATTACCAGAGAAACAAGTAGCTTTGGCTTGCCGTGGATTTAAAAGGAGCCACACATACGACCGCATCGCCGAGATGATACATAGTATTCATGCACAATTTAATTTGAACAATGACAAAGTTATACTCACAATTACTGACAATGGCTCCAATTTTTGTAAAGCATTTCGAGAATATGGTATAACAGGTAACTTTTGAGTCCCACATGATTTAGAAAAATTGTATTTGTACATTCAGTTGGACCTCGATTATCCGGGTTGCTCGGGACCGAGCTTATCGCGAATGATCGAAAATCCCGGTTAAAAGAGTTTATACATATTAATGTTGGCTTCCAAGTTTTGAATGGCACCCTGAAATTGTGCATATGGAAACTTTGCATACGAAATAATGCATATGAAAAAAATCGAAATAATGCATATATGCACAGTTTCGGTTGAAAACCGCAATAATGCATATTAGAAAAACCGAAATTACGCATATGCACACTTTCGTTTGAAAACCGAAATAATGCATATGAAAACAAATAAGAAAGTCTAAGTTCAGGTGGAGCCGAACATTAAATAGCCGGCGCAATTATTAAATATATGTTTTTTCACCTTTCCGAAAGCTACCGCTAGATGGTAAGTCGGGGTGTATCAATTTTGAGTAAATTAGCGTCCTTAAATTTCGAAATATTACAGTTTCAAGCATTTCTGAAATTTACCGTTATATGAAAAGCGGCCGTAATTTTAGTCCGATTTCAATAATTTTCAACGTTTTGCTTTTATGTGGCAAGCACAATAAAAATACCGAGTTTGGTACAAATTGGTAGAACGGTTACCGATATACATATATATGATCATAAGTGGCCGGTGCCACGCCCATTTTCCAAAATTTTACCATAAGCGTATTTCTTGAAGAAGATCGAAGATCTTGTATTTCTCTAAATTACCGTTATATGGGATGTGGGCGTGGTTATTGTCCGATTTTTTTAATTTTCGGCCATTTAGTATGCTGTATCAAGGCCAAAAACTGTGCCAAGCTTGCAAGAAATTGGTGCAGCGGTTACCAAGATATACACATGTAACCATAAGTGGGCGTGGCTACGCCCATTTTCCAAAAATTTATAATATTCTTATTTTTCGTCTGAAGGTTATTGTAAATATCAATTTTGAGTGAATTATATTCAGTAGCTACTAAAATATCGCAGTTTTCGGATTTCTGGAAATTACCGTTATATGGGAAGTGGGCGTGGTTAAAGTCTGATTTCGCCCATTTTCAATACCAACCTACCTTGGATTAACGGAAACCTACATACCAAATTTCTTTGAGATATCTCAATTTTTGCTCGAGTTATCGTGTACACGGACGGACGGACAGACGGACAGACAGACATGACTTAATCGATTTCTCTATTCATTCTGAGCATTTACAGTGACGAGCAAAACTGTAACATGGTGTAACACTTTTTAATTCACCCACCGCTATGTTTCCAAGTTCTAACGACTTTCATGCCTTTGTTGTATATTCTTGTTGGTACATCCCTACTCCCTCTCTCATAACGATTTGAAGTCAATACAACAACAATAAAAAACCCAGCAGGCAAAAATGTTAATTAAGGCAAATGTTACAGTTTTGCGCTTACTCTCAGTTTTGCATTTTACAGTTATTTTTTACTTAGTTGGAAGTCAGATGACTTTTTTCTGTATTGTAATTTATTGAAGAAGTAATCACCAGTAAATAATATAGTTAATCAGGAACCATAAATGTAAATAATAGATTTACTGTGGAAAGGCGGGACCGCAGGAAAGTGCCAAAAAATTGTGGAGTTTGCTACTTGAAAATATTTAGATTGATAAAAAATATAGCCTAAAGTGTTCCCAAGGGCAAAGGAAGTCTATCAAAAAATATTACGGTCCAATATCTTGTGAACTAAGCAGCAAGTAGCGATGCAGCCACTATTACAGAAGCGCTTAAGGTTAGGGCTGCCAGATATCTCCGTTGCCAAGCCGGGACACTTAAGGGTGGGAAAGGCCTCTCGCTCACTTCCCTTTCGTTTTGACAAAAATCACGTACGAAAGGATGGAGTAAAATTTTATTTTGACAAACATAAACAAAAACATAAAAACATGAGATCATGAGATCATTACAACGTACACCAGCAAAACAAAACAAATTATCAGAACTAAAGCACAGAGAATTTTTCACAATTCTTGTACCTTTATTGTTCCTTATAAAAATACATTTTTTTACTAAATACATCAGAAAACATAAAAATAAAATTTCCAAACTCTGTGCAAAACTCGGGAAAATGCAAAAAACTTGCATACAAATTCGCAACTTTCTATTCAGATTTTTTTTATAAAAACTTTGAAAATTAAGTTTCGCAGCCCATAAAAATTTAGTTGAGTTTTGGTATTGTTTTTACTGAGAGTTTCTTCCATAAAAACTATGTTCGACATTTTTTTGTATGCAGAAGACGCTGTCCGCAAAAAATAAATAAATGCAAAAAATCAACGAAATTTTCTGGTAACTTCAGACTTGCACTTTACTAATTGGCTCAAAAGCTACATTTTCAAAATTTTTCTAAAAGATCTGATTGGAAATTGTGATCTGATGAAATAGTCTCCGAGCTAATAATTTTGTACGGCACGGTACTTTTAAGTAATCTAGGTTTCACGAAAGAAAAAAAATTAAATACAAGGTAACATTAAAATATCAGTCATTTGTTTCGTTGCTGTGAACTTGGTTCAAAACTTTTGGCTTTTGCTTAATATAATTGTAAAACTCTGTGCATGCCATTTTAACGTATTAAGGTACCTACTTATATTAATCATCAACTATTGCTTGTGCAAAACGTGCTAAATTTAAAAAAAAAATCGCATATGAAAGAGCACCAACCCAACTCGTAATAAATTTAAGTATACAAATTTTAGTATTTAGTATAGAAATATTCAAATCAAATACCTACGCCAATAGTAAAATGAAGGGCTTTGCACTCATCGGATGCTTTTCCACAATTAAGTTAAAAAAAATATTTAAATTCCTTGCTGCCTGTAATGGGATTTGAACCCTGACGCTCTGGAAATTAGCAAATTGTGGCAAGCATCTTCGTGCACTCAGCTACAGCCAGACATGTAAATGTGCATACAAATGTTCAGTTTGATTCAAAACCACGTGTTCGTGGTATGAACGTATTGTTTTTAAATACGAACATTTTAAAACGATAATCAAATAAAAAATATTCATGTTTACTATGCGTTATTTCCCTCGGTAAATTCAAAAAATTTTTCTTAATATTACAACGCATTTTTTCTCTCAGTGTAGTCATTTTTATTCAAAATTTGTGCAATCAAATCGAAAACCGGGACACTTAAACGAAACCCGGGACATTTTAAGGTTGGACCGGGACAAATAGTCTAAAACCGGGACCTGTCCGGGAAAACCGGGACGTCTGGCAGCCCTACTTAAGGTATTAAACTTTAATGCAAATCAGTAGACAGCGAGGCGACGAATTGCCAAATTGGCGCAAAGGCATCATAAAAGAAGAAAAAAGCTAATTTGACCAAAATATATGTGCGAGAGTGGTAGCATTTTGCTGTGTCGCCCGAAAACCGGACCGTTGCCTATTGGGATATGTTAGGCCTTTCAGAATGCAAAAAAAACATATTTTTAAGTTTCAATTGAAGGTTATTTGGTCTGACAAGACTCAATTAATTGCTTTCAATCTAGGGTTCGAAATTTCAGACTTTGGTATCGATACTGAGTACTCATTCTGGCATCGAGCTCATGGTATCGATACTCTAAAAGTATCAGGTAAAAAGTATCGATACTACTCAGTATCGGACTCATTGAAATACGTTGTTTGGGATACTAAAATTATTTTATTCTTCAATCGTATATCTAGTTATTTCCTAAAATTAAAACAATACAAATTTAAAATATTTGATTTTCATTTCATTGCAGAACTTCCTTTCACGTTAGAACTAATTTGAACGTTAAATGTACATACATACATACGTATGTATATACTTTCACGAATTTCAAATTTTATTACGAATTTTTTTAAACTTTTTGGGTATGCATTTTTGTAGCCTATTCAATTTTAGTATAATAATGAGCAAGTTCGAATTAAAAGTCAACGGTAGTAGGCTACTCGTAAAGTTTAATGGGTTACAAAACTGAATACCCAAAAGTTTTATAAAAATTCTGCATTTTAGTGAGCTTTGCGTAAACTTGTATGGCCTTATTCATAAAAAATAAACGAAATATGTAAGAAAACGTCATTTTATTAAGCTTTTTAAACCTACTTTAGTTTTTATGAATAAGGCCATTAAACTTTAACTCATTTGGTTTATGTTATGCAACAGACTACTTGAAATTTCAGTTTATTTTAAGTGATGGACAAAATTGTATGATAGTACTCCACATAAGAAAAGAAAATGGGGTTGCCAATGGAAGAAAAAATTTAAAAAGTGTGTTTTTTAAAAAGTTTTCGATACTACGAGTACTTTGCAAAGTATCGAGTAAAATCACCAAATAAGGTATCGAGTATTAAAGTACTCATTTTTATACCCTCAGTATCGATGCTTACTAAATATCGATAGTATCGTTCGAACCCTATTTCAATCAGATGGCCGGGCATGGTATTGGATCAAAGACCCAAATTAAGCCCATGCGCAACATGTGAGGCAAACTGTGAATCACAGTGGTCGGTCAATAATTGTTTAGGGTTGTATTTAAACAAATTTGTGGGTCCGTTAGTACGCATTATGCGTAAGGAACAGTATCTGTTCATATTTCATCAAAATTTGCAAGATGTAGTCGAAAAATGAGAGTTTCTGCTGAAAAATCACCCAAAACATACTGCATATGTTCGCAAAGACTGGATACAAAATAAAAAATTTGCTAATTTGAAATGACCTCCACTATCCGCGGACATAAATCTCATCGAGAATTTGCGAAATCAACTAGAAGCACCGCTTATTAAGTATCCAAGTCCGTATAATCGAGTACATCAGCTGTGAAACCAAACTAAGGATATATGGAGGTATACCTCCAGAAGTTTTACAGAGATAAAAATAAGGTATGCCAAATCGCACCCAGAAACTAAAACAAGCAAAAGGGTACTGAACATTGTGTGAGTAGTTCTTTTTTCTCGTTAAAATTGTTAAAAAGTTCTTAAAAATATATGAGTGCAAAACTAACATCTGCCTTAATTTACATTTTTGTCTGCTGGTTTTATTATTGTTGTTGGATTGACTTCAAATCATTATGAGAGAGGAAGTACAGGTGTACCAATAATAACATAAAACAAAAGTATGAAAGTCGTTAGAACTTGGAAAGATAGCGATGACTGAAGTAAAAAGTGTTACACCATGTTACAGTTTTGCCCGTCACTGTATGTATACATTTATCTATATCTATCTCGATTCGTTTTGGCTGTTACAAACAACCGTTATGTGAACAAAATTAATATACCCTTTTGCACAAGTGCGCTCGGGTATAAAAACAGCAACAACTTTAGAACCATCTGACTCATTTTTGGAGTTTGAAGATGCAAACAGTAAGATAATGCTTTTACGATGTAAATTTATTTTAACTCTTCCTTTAATAGAAGGGGTACCCGAAATGCTTGAGCAGGATGGGATTCGAAGGCAGCTTGAAAATTATTTGGTAGATTCTAATACTTCTCTCAACTGCCTGGAGAATTACAAAATTATTAGGGAGGTGTTCCTTAAATTTAACACCCCGATTCCGTCCTCTGCTCATGTAGAGCGCCTATTTTCTTTTGCGGGGATAGTAAACGCTCCCCGCAGAAAGAATCTGCTTGATTCGAATTTTGAACAACTTGTTCTAATGAAAGCACACAATGTACAAAGCAATTAAAGTCTATGTGTGTATATCAATTAAATTTTGTACACGCTGTACGTGTAAATTTTTGAGGAAATTTGTGTTTGTGTTTATCTTACAGAAATATTGTAATTGTATTTAAATGCATTGTAAATTGATATATGCTTATGTAAGAAAATATACACACATATATTCAAAAGCCGATACATTTCTAAAAAAAATCAAAAGGGCTACTCACTTTACTATATTTGGTTTAGTGGAAAATCTGTTGATGCCACTAATTTTGAAATTAATGAAATTTTTTTACATTACCACTAAACTCATTTGATTTAGTGGGAAAAAATTCAATTACCACTAAAGGCATTTATTTTTAGTGGAAATTTTTTCCATTACCACTAACGCATTTAGTGGTAGTGAAAAAAAATCTGAGTCCCACTACCTTTAGTGGGATTAGAAAAAAAATAAGCCTCACTATATTCACTATTAGTGGTACTTGAAATTTAGTGCACTACGCCCATGCCTGTTTGTATAACTCAATCTATAACAAAAACCACATGAATGAAAGTTTCAAAGCTTGCACAAATTTCAAAAATATTTAATCAAACTTCAAAAAATTTTCATCGTAATTTCACACTATTTCATTCGAATTTTTAGAAAATTTTTGGGGACGCAGTTTTTAGTCTATTCAATTTAATCTAACATAGCGCAAGTTTAAAATAGCAAGAAATTACCGTAGATTTTGTTAATGCGTTCTATGGAAGACAAAAAAAATATCTCAAAAGTCGACGGTAATTTTTGGCCATTTGAAGTTTGCATTTTATTAGACTAAAATTTAATGGGGTACCATTCCCTAAAATTTTCTTATTTCGACTTTTTTTTATGTTTTTATCGACGTAATTTTCCTTCTCAGGCACTCTAGAACTATTGAAAAGCTACTCAGAACACTTTTACTTTTTACTTTTTTTCAAAAATCTAACTTTTCCACTATTTCGAAAAAAAATGTTTTTTCGGCTTAATTTTGCAGAACTTTGTTTTTTCTTTTCAGGAACTCTAGAACTATTGAAAAGCTGCTCAGAACAGTTTTAATTTTTATTTTTTTCAAAAATTGAACTTTTTTGACTTTTTCGAAAAAAATGTGTTTTGGCGTAGTTTTGCAGAAATTTCTTTTTCCTTCTCAGGAACTTTTGAACTTTTGAAAAGCTACTCAGAACAACTTTTTTTGCCGTTTTGCGTCATACCGTATGCCAACTTCCCAGACATGATATTTAACCTTTATGTCAACAGCAGAAACATTATACGTACATACGTCAACAGCAGCATACCCCGGTATGTACATTAGGGTGGTCCAAATAAGAACAGTAAAGTCGGAATTGTCATGCTCTCACCTATTAGGATTGTTCTATATCGAAAAAAGTATACCCCTATTTTTTTAATTAAAAATAAAAAAATATTTACAGGTCGCTCAAAGCGCCCAAAGTTTTCCATGTATTTTTATATGGCAAGAAAACAATTATTCGAAGAAATGGTATAGAATTCTTGAAATGCAATATTTTTCGATCGGATGTTTATTTAACCATTTTTTATTACTAACGATTTTTTATTGTGCCCCCTATTGCGTTTTTCAGGTTTTTGCGGACATAAATTATAGTAGCGATGCAAAAATGGTTAACTAAACAATTATGTATTATTACAGGGAATCTCCTGCCGATAAAAAGAGTTTTCCGATAGAAAAATATTGTTTTTTAAGAATTCAATACCATTTCTACGAAAAGTTGTTTTTTCCCCATATAAAAGTCATGGAAGAATTTAGGCGCTTTTTTGGTTTCAAAATAAAAAATAGGGGACTACTTTTTTCGGTAGAGAACAATCCTAGGGGTGACATCATAAAAATTCCGACTTTACTTTTTCACGTGCAATGATATTGTGTTTTGACGAAAATGTGAATATTTAACACATTTCTTTTAATCTGGTTAAGACTTTATTGTTATTTTCTAAACAAAATATGTTTATTTTAAGTCTATAAAACAACATAAATATGTTATTTTACTGTATGAATAATGAGTTTCTCAGACCACACATTATGATCATGGGTTTTGAATTGTATATGCGAAAAGGATTGTTTAGGTACAAAACTTGTATAATTGTGTGAGAAAAGGGTTTTTCAAGTAGACGCAACTAATCTCGCCATGTTTCTTGTTACATCATGTAGTTCAACGCTTGGACAAACCTGAACAGCCCGTACTTGAATTTATATAGTGCGAACTTGGACACTGAAGAGATTTGGGTTTTTATTGCCAAGTGTTTCCCAACGAAACAAAATTTACAAAAGTAAAAATGGAAGATGGTGAATGACTCACTCCACAACAACTTAGTGCACTTGATCCTGAGGAACAGCAAAAATACATTCACCAGAGGTTAGAAGAATTAGGCGGGGAAAATAGTGATGGAGAGCCTTTGGTATCTGAAGAGATTGTAGAGGAGAACGAATATGATGCAACTCCAGCAGGCTCCGATATAGAAGAAATCCAGTCACCAGAATACGATCCGGAAGACGAAAGTGAAGATGAGAAAATGACGGCAGACCAGGTGAAACCAGGGAAACTATTCTGACAAAGATGGAACAAATTGGTCTGCTGTACCACCACAAACTTCCAGTTTAGAATCCACAACATACTCAGGTCTGCAAACAATGGACGAGCTCGTGCCGAAGAAAAATAAATCAGTTGTTATCTTTTCAGGAATGCATTACAAAAGCGATGTAAGAGGTTTTAATGAAAAGTCGCTTTTGATATTAGATCACAACAAAAACAAAGGGGACGTTAATAACATGGTTAAATACTTAGCAGAATATTCAATCAAGCAACGAACGTATAGATTCCCTTTACCATTATATTATAACATTCCGGATGTGGCTGCCTTTGCTACGTATGTACATAAGTTACGTGGAGACAACCCACACCAGAAGGCTTCTTCAAACCTGGCGAAACCTGAAATAGAAGTAGAAGCTACTAATAGTCGAATATTCTCTACGCGCAACGCCCTTGAAGCAATAAACGGCGGTCAATTGAGGATAATGGATGTTGCACTTGGAGGCGATGAAGAGCTTGACAGTACGGGTAGAATAAAAACAAAGGTTAATTGTTATATATGTGCTCCAAACGACGCCCAACAAAAAAGCCTGCATATTGTGCAAAAAACTCTTTGTGCAAAGCAATCTACTAATTTGCCGCAATGCAATATATGTAACTAAAAAGTTGATAATTTCCAATTTACTTATATTTTTTATTTTACATGTTTTATAATATTGTATTATGATATTATATTATGATTATATTCTTGTACTATATTAAGCATTTTATTCGGAATAAAGTTAACTTTTCAAAAGTATCAACATATCAAAAGACTAACATTGGATATAACTACGGTGACCATATTTATGAGAACCGAATACGGGACAAACAATAATTTTAGAAATTTTTTGCACACTGTTTTCCCTGAAAAGGTATCCTTATAGTAACATCACAAATATGTAAAGTAGTTTTGTCGAGATTTTTACCCCATAAAATTTGTTATAAAATTCGTTAAATTTTAGTATAATAAAGTGCAATTTTAAGTCGGTAAGGCTTACCACTAATTTTTGGCATTTTTTTTTTGTTGACGGTGCTACGCATTTGTTTCATATAAAGTAAGTATGTTCGACCTTTTTTTTTTTGAAAAGAAGAAAATTAGCAGCACTTTCCACTCGTACTTTATTATACTCAATTTTAATGATTTAGGAACTGCAAACCAATTTTTTTCCTAAATATTCTATTTAAAAAGTTTGAAATTTCGGCGAAACATTGCATAATTAATTTTTGTAGATTTTGCACAAAGTTGTAAAATTGGTATTATATGATTTTTGTTAGGAAAAGAGCTTTACTTTCATAAAATAAATAATAAACATTAAATGAACTAAGGAAAAATAGCGTCGAAACATCGAACACGGGATAAATACAGGACATTAAAAGAAATACAGAACATTTGGCGTCCCGTATAAAATAAATAAATTACCAGGACAATGGGTCAAAAAAGAGGACTGTCCCGTATAATACAGGACGGATGGTCACCGTAGGTATAACTAACGCTCGTATCTATACTTTTTTCATCTCTTTCTTCAGTGGCGGACCCAGGTAGGAGAAATTGGGGAAATTTCCCCCCCCCCCCCCCCCCCCAAGACTGTGTAACATGTATTTTCCTTATATTCAACTGAATATCGTGAAATATCATAACAAAAATATATAATAGGTTTGTCCCACAAGCTACTTGTAGAAAAACTCGAGCAAAGTTCAAACTGTGAGCGTATATCATATATATATGTATTTCGAAGTGACTGCGAGAGGCTTGGGGAACAATTGACTCGTCAAACCCCATACACAACACAAATGGCTTGCGGCAAAGGGATATTTCGCTTGGTTTGTCAAGCCGCTTGTGTGGTGTATTTCGCTCTTAAGCGTAGTTCCCCAGTACTTTTTGTCAACGAAAAATTGAATCAGAAAAATAGCCGAAAACGTACCCTTTTCACAACCATTTTCGGAAGTTTTATAGACCTAATCAGCGTTTCATCCACCTTTCTTCCCGTTTTCGGACTAATTTTCGGATTTTTTGCTGGCTAGGATGTTCTCGTAACAAGCGCAGCAGCTTCGCGGACGTGTATATGTTACTTATTCTTTGGAACTTCACAATCACATTGTAAAAGAGCGAATCAAAACGATTTTAGAGGCAGTCGAGAACTAACTTATAAAAAGTTTGAAAACTTGTGAATTTTTTAGTTTGCAACTTGACGAAAGCACCGACGTAGTGGGACTTAATGTTCTTCTCCTGTCAATGAGGTACCTATTCGCAATGCAAATCGAAGAAGGACTTTTGTGCGGATATTTGCAGTGGATGGAAAAACGTAATGAGCGATGTCTAGGTTGAAGCAAGAGGCAGAAACGGGAGAGCCACGAAATCCCCGAAAACAAAATCCCCAAACACAAAATCCCCAGCTTCAAAAAAATCCGCAAATACATTATCCCCAAAATCAAAATCCTTAAACACGAAATCCCCAAACACGAAATCCCCAAACTTTTTCGGTGATAGTGACACAAAATCCCCAAACACAAAATCCCCAAACTTTTGAATAAATGATATTACCGATCATGTGAACAATAGCGCAAGCCGAGTCTTACCTTTGTCCTGATTCGTATTTACATACACCCGATTTACATGATTCAAGTAATAAGTCAGCCTTCTTGCTTTATTTTCTGCCACTCGGCTATCTTAAGCAGGGATCACACGATTTGTAAGTTTGTACAGATTTGTACATTTTGACAGTTACATAGTGAGGTTTTTTTTATTATGCTTAACTCATTCTCGATACAAATTTCTAGACAACACCACTCTGTGGCTGCCCAAATGTACAAATCTGTACAAATATAAAAATCGTGTGATCCCTACTTTATATAACATTTTGAAGGCAAATTTTCAAATAATCAATATAAATCCTTCCTCTCGCTCTTACTACTTCACCTGGTATAATTTCACCATGACTTGAACCGTGTAAAACCCGTCATATATACATAGTTACCATTTATGGCAATATATGTACATATGTGTATTTATGTATATACACACAATATTCATACCGTTATGTTATCACAAATTTTTTTGCTATTTACACTTTCGCATAACATTTCGTCATACGCTTTATCACTGTGCGTGGATTTGCCTGCAACTAAGTATAATTGTAATAAAAAGCTTTGTTCTGAAGTAAATTTTGTGCGAAATATTATTTAAATTTTTTATTAAAATGAAAGTAGTCGTTATAAAATCTAACAAAGGCAATGATAAAGTATATTTGGATGGATTTGATTACCATTTTCATTCCAAAAATAAAAACCGAGAGTTTCGTTGGTCTTGTGCGCATAGGAAAGCACTGATGTGCAAAAGTGTCGTGATTACAAAAACAGACAGTGGCGGACATGTTGTTCAACGGGCTCCTACCGAGCACAATCACGATCCAAGGGCCCATCATGTATCTGTAGCATATGCCAATAATAAAGTGAGTTATTTAAGCTTATGTAAAATATATTCATAAGTTATTGCGACGTATTGCCTTTTCTTCAATTTTCACTTACCTAATAAATATTTGCGAATTCATCATACAAATTGTTTTGATTTTTTTTGTGAGAAATAATGTCGAATATAGTCCCCATTTTCTGTGTGAAATACATTCAAATTAGGTTTAAAATCGCCGCGATTTTAAACCTAATTTCAATGTATTTCACACAGAAAATGGGGATTTCGTGTTTGAGGATTTTGATTTTGGGGATTTTGATTTGGGGATTTTGATTTTGTTTTAGAATTTCTAGCAATTTGCATGAAAACTCCATAAATAAACAAAGTAAATCAGAAAAACGTACAGATGTAACTTCGAAGTTAACGCTAAGAAAATTGAAAACAGCCGGTTTCACCAGCAATTTAAATAGAAAATGATTTTTTATTTCCCATATATTATTCAAAAAATTAAAATCATTTTTCGCTTAAATTTCTTTCGTAAAATTGGCTGTAAAAATTATTTTCTTAGTGTTAACGCGCATTACCAGCGTTAACTTGGAAGGTTTAGAAAAAACCACTGTCGAATATACATATATATATACTTTTTTTTAAGCTTCAACAAATGTTTATTTACATAAACAAGTAATTTTTAGCAAAAAACAAGACCGACTTTAATTCCCATATAAAAATTTAAGATATTATCGTTAATCTCTTCCAATGATCGGATTTAAACCAAATTAGAATGGGACCACCTTTCCTTTAAAAAAAGAATTATAGTAATCGGTTAACGTGGTCCAAAGCTATGCGGTAGTATACATAAAAAAATAAAATAAATAAAAATAAAGTATTCCGACGAATTGATAACCTTCTCCTTTTTGTGAAGTCGGTTAAAAACAAATACACCAGCAAACTTTTTGTGTCACATGTTTTCAGGGTAAAATTGTCAAAGCTCCAAAAAAACTTAAAGAAAATAATGAAATCATCAAACCAATTTCAGTCCTCACATTAAAGCTAAAGGAGCATAAGGTTTGCATTGTGTTTTCTTGTTTTCGTAGATATTTGAAGAGTAGGGGTGCCGCGAAATTTGTTTAGCACAACAAGGGTGCCGCGGTGAAAAAAGTTTGGAAACCCCTGCTCAAGACATCGATAACATTTTCAATCGACACTAGATATGTTCTTCAGAGAAAACTCGTTCAAGCTTGAAAACGTTACAAGCGATTCTGCATCAAATGTGATCTAAAATACTCATGAATTGATTTCTTTTAATATCCTATTTACTATGTACTTGTCCTGTTATAGTACCTGGCGTTCCTTTATTGAATAAACTGTATCAAAAATGATAATGTATAAAATGCTTTTATTTGCAAATGAAGATACTGAGAAACGGAATTTATTCGCAGTAATATACGGTTTTTTTACGAAAAAAGATACGAGCGTTGGGTAGAACGTATAATCTATATATTAATACGCTAACATAAATTTTGTCTCCGTTCGTTTGGCGATTCTACCGAACCGATTTCAAAACCAAGAACACCGTTGGAAAGGCATTTTTCCGTAGATGAGCAGTTTTAATGGTTTTACAATTGATTGAAAATTACGGCCAAAACCGTCGTTTAAACATTTTCGAATTGTGTATACATGTTGCTGCAATATGTTCAATTTGACATGTTTCGCCTGTTGTTTCACTACACATTTGCAATTAAGCTTTGAAATAAAGATAAATATGAAGATGAAGAAATAAATGATAACGACCAAGTAAAAAAAAAAGAAGGCAAAAGTGAAGATAAAGACGAAAATGAAGACAATGACAGATACATAAGAATTAGGGTAACTGAAAGGGTAAGAACATTTCTTGAATTTATGAAGTGAAACTTCTTTAGCGGCAGTTGGTTGGTTGGGAGTAAATTGTCAAATTCAATGGGAATAATGCACATGGAAGTAGTTCTCAGCGGTTTAGCGGTTTGAGAATAAAAACAAAAACAAAGATGCCTAGAGGTACAGGCAAAAACGAAGATCAAAGTAAATTGAAACACTTTAAGGTAAAGGTGAAGAGGAATATGCAAAAATAAAGATACATATGAAGAAAAGGATGAGGATGTAGATCGATATTGTTATCGATATAAAACTCGATATTGCTATCGATAAAATAATCGATATTGTTATCGATACTGTTATTGATTAAATAACCGTTATTGTAATCGATATAATAACCAATATAATAATCGATATTGTTATCGATACAATAATGGATATTGTTATCGGTATAATAATCGATTAAATAATTGATTTTGTTATCTTTTTATGCATTTATATTGTTATCGATATGTATAATAATTGATATTGATGATTGTTATATATCGATGAATAAATCGATTTTGTAATCGTTGTATTTTTTTATATGTTTATGGATATTGTTATCGGTATTTTTATTGCAACAGTTATCGACAGGGTTACCGATTTAATAATCGGAACATGGAATGCGATTACATTACATGACATCACATCACATTATATCACATGATATGATGAGACATCACATTATATTACATCACATAATATGATATCACATCGCACGATATCACGTGACATGAGATCATATAATATGACATCACATTATATAGTATGACATCACATGACTTCACAGCACACGATATGACATCGTATGACATGACATCGCATTACATAACGTAGCATCACATGATATGACATCATATGACATGACATCACAGGATATGACAGCACATGACATGACATCCTATTTATGACGTAAAATCACGTCACATCTTATCACTGTCATCACATCTCATCTACGTGAATAGATAAAGAAAAGGATAAAAGCAAAGATATGAAAGATAAAAGATAAAAACAAAGATGAAGACCAAGGTAAATTTACCGATTTAAAAACCAAGAACACCGTTGGAAAGGTAATTCTGTAGATGAGGAGAGTTTTTATAGTTTCGAAATTGGTTTAAAATCGTTGTTTAAAAATTTCCATATTTGTGTATGGTTGTTTTTGCAACCTGTTCAATTTAAGCTCTTTTGCAGTTTTTACTTCGTATTTAAAATTAAACTTTGAAATAAAGATAAATATGAAGATGAGAAAACAAGTGATAACGATGAAGACAAAAAAAGAAGGCAAAAGTGAAGATAAAGACGAAAATGGAGATAAAGGCGAAAATGGAGACAATGAGAAATACATAAGAATTAGGGTAACTGAATTGAAATTTTCCATAAAAGTTACCGAAATTTATCGAATTAGCGAAGTTTATAATTATCGAAATTTATCCATGCTGTTTATTGAGTTGTCGAAATTTATAGACACAGAAACTTAGTTGCCGAAATTTACGAATAGTTATCGAGCTATAAAAACATGTGGGATTATCGAAATTTGTCACGTTAAAGAAATGTATCAAGTTATCGATATTTATTGAATTATCATTATTTATAGACTTAACGAAATTTATCGAGTTGTAGTAATGAATGGAGTTCTTTCAACTAACAGAGTTATCGATAATTATTGATCTACTGAAATTGGTTGATTCATCGAATCGAAGTTTATGGAATTTTCAAAATATATCCATTAATCGAAATTTCAAGATTATATAAGCTTATCGATTTATCACTGCTTATCGAATTTTATCGTGCTAATAGAGTGTAATGAAAATTGAAAATTGTGGAGCTTTCAAAAGTAAAATTTTTTAAAGGTATCCAAAGATTGATTTATCGAAATTTATCGAGCCCTCGAATTTCACAGTTATTGAAATTGGTCGAGTTAACGAATTTTGTTGGGTTATATGATTTTAGTGTTTTTGAAATTCATCGAACTATCGATATCGATCATTAATATTTATCGATAAAGTGGAATGTATCGGGTCAATTCTAAGTCCTGCTGAAGTCCAAAGACCTTCTAAGATAAAAAAAAAATTTAGTTTCGTTTTAGTTCCAAGCAGATGTTCCGGTAAGTTAATTTGTATCGTATAAGTTTTGCTACGTGTTAAGTTAGAAACCCTCTCCAAGGCTCCTAAAAACTAGAAAAACTGTCGAATTTCGACAGTAACTGGCACTCTAGTATATATCAATGGTTATGCAGGGTCGAAATGGGTTTGAAATACATATATAATCTCTCTACTACAAACAAAACCAAATCAACTGCCAAAAATTTGCTTCCTTAGACTGGTAAACACAACTACGGAACCTGAATACAACTGGGTAACACAATCCAATAATTTCTTAAAAGAAATTGGTTTATCTCATATGTGGGGGAGGCTGAGCTCGGATGCCTGGAAAACTTTAGAGCAATTAACTTTTGAGCACATCGAGCGAGTTAATATCGCTTTACGATATGAGACTAAAAAACATATATTTATTTACTACGCTGAAGTGCGTGTTCTTTAATTATATTCTTTAGACTAACTTGTTTACATAAATCTTAGTGCTACTTATACTATTGAGATGCGTCGGTTGTTATCGCAATAACTATTGAGATGCCTGTTGTTTACTGTTTACTAGTAGATAACTATTTGGGTTGTTATTGTTTGTTGTAGTGATAGTGCATTTCTATTGTTCCAATGTTTGTCCGTTGCAGTTCGTGATAATGCATGTCAAAACAAGTTCTATTGTTTTGATATTGTTTACAAGTAAGCGCTTATCATTGTGTACGTGACCTGCAGTGAGGCTATGTCGTTAATTCCCCTCCTCCTTAAAACGGAGCGTCCGCGCTACGCTGCTACGAGTTGCTGTTGAAGACGGTTCATTTCGATTTCGTATAATTCGTCAATTTGCCTTTGTCTGTGAAGCATTCTTCTATTTTCGTGGTATCGGCAGAGGTGTACCATACCATAAGTGATGACTACTACAGTAAGGAGTCCCACTATGATGAAGAACGTAGTCTGTACTGGGTTTACTTCAATAGGTATCAAAAATGTTGAGAGTTTTTGGATATTGCTGAATTTGTAGATTGAGTTTGAGGAAAGGATGCGGAGTACTTCAAGTTTTTCGCTATGTTGATTGTGTATGATTTCTTTGAGGTGTTGTTGATGATTGTAATTCGTGATATTATCGATGTTTGTGGATTCATTAAAGTGTATCAATTTAAGGCCTGATATATGCATGTTGTTCCAAGTACGCTGGTAATCTGTCAAAATGTATCCATTCTCTAGGATGCGAAGTGGAGCATTATTTTCATGGATTATTTCGCATTGGGCTGATTTGTCTTCTAATATTTTTATAGTACAACTGTCAGAGGGTTCTGATTTACAAATAAAGTTACCCATATAATTTTTACATTTAGACATTCTTTGGTAATCGTTACATTTTGCGATCTTAGGGTCTAAATTAATTTTACCATGCTTATGTGCTAAAGGATATACATTAAATAGGCTACATTTAGTTTCAAGGATATTTGTATATTGTTATAATAGCTTGTTGTAGGTAACAGATATGAATGTCGGCATATTCTAATATATTAATTATTGGAAGATCCAACTTTTCGTGGTTTATAATATCGTACACATCTTTTAAATTTAATGTGCCAGAATAAAAATGATTAGTTTTCGCAAAATTTATAGTGTTCGTTATTGACTGGAGTTCATTATAAACTTCTGATATAACAATGTTTTCGGTTATTGCTTTGGGATCAAGGGTTTCGAGTATTCTTTCGAACTGTGAATTAATTGTTTTTTGCTTATTATTATTTTCTATTAACATATTTAGTGAAGTTTTGATTTCTACAAGGTCATCGTGGTCTGGTGTGCCAGTGATGAATTTTAACACGGAGCCAAGAAAGTTAAGTGATCTTTTGGGTCTATAAATATTTGGAATGAGCTGATTTTTCAGAGTTTCGATTTTGTTCACTAAAATTTGAGTTTCGGGTTGGTTTTCTAGATTGTATGATGATTTCATTATACTTTCGTATGGCGCGATTATTTTTGAAAGATTGGATATGTGATACAAGAAAGCTGTATCCTGATAAATGTAAACAGGATCTGTTTCTACTAGTACATATTCCCTATTGGTTAAATTTATTATATTGTCGCAGAGTGCGATAGAGAAAAGTAAGGTAAATACTATTCCGTACATGCCTTTACTCTGATATTGTCCTTATGGATAATGACTCTTTTATTGGTCGTTATTGTTTCTCCGTTGTCTTTTTTGACTGTATGTTTCGCGTATTTTTTTACGTTTTTGTTCCGTCTATGCGTTTTTGAATATATTACGTCTCCTTCTTTGTAGTTCAGCTGTTTGCGATTGCGGTTGTGGTATCGCAAAACCCTCTCTTGGCTTTGTTGAAGACGCTCTTTGATGTCAGGATACCCCCTTTGATTGAAGAACACGTCCTCGGGTTTCTCGTTGGTCACAGAATGGATTGTCTTGTTGTATTGTCGGACTGCTTCGAATATCTGTTCTTCAGGTGCTGAACTGTTCGTCCACCAATTTTCGCGCTAGTACAATCGATACAGTTGGAAATGTGTCGATAATGTCGTTTTCGGCGTAAAATAATATTTGCTCCTCTATTTGCAGAGCATTAGTTACATTTGGTCTAATTATGTTTCTTAGTCTGTCTAGCAATTCAGTTTTGGTGTTAAAAAAAAGCGTATGTCGGCTCTTAGAAAATATGTTTTGTGAGGATATTTCGACGGGGTTCTGATCTGACTGTTTTACAATAATTTGATTTCTAAAGGAGTTTAATGGTTGCTTTACTCGTTTGAGTTTTTGTGTTGGGGAGCTTTGTGCTGAATGTTGGGAGTCATCAGAATTTACAGTGTTGCTTATTTGCTGGCGAGAAAGTGCATCAGCGACAACGTTCTGATGTCCGGCTTTGTAAACGAGTTTTGCACCATATTCTTCAATGAAATTTTTCCCATATTTTTAATTTTGTATTGGGGTTTTTTTCTGATATGGAGAAGATTAAAAATTGATGGTCAGTGTAAATTGTTAAATCTGCTATACCATACAAGTAATTACGCAGTTTCTGTAGTGGCCACACAATTGCAAGTAACTCTTCCTCATTCGTGGAGTAATTTTGTTCTGTTTCGCTGAGCGTTCGTGAAATAAATGATATGGGTTTTTGGTTTTGAGACAATACGGCTCCTATAGCGTAATTGCTAGCATCTGTGGTTAATTCGAAAGGTTTTTTAAAGTTTGGTTGGAAGAGTTCAACCTGTGCTTGCAGTTCCTCTTTTATTTTGTTCAGTGCTTCTAGTGCAGGTTCGTCTAAGGTGATTTTTATTTTTGCGCTTTGATTCTTTGATATGCCACCGTTCTCTCCTCTGAGGAACGTAGTGAGTGGTTTGACGATGGCTGCAAAATTCTGTATAAATTTTCTATAATAACTAGCGAGACCTAGGAAGGATCTGAGTTCCTTCAGTGTTGTGGGAATAGGGAAATTTTTAATAGTCTGTATTTTTGTAGGGTCAACTGTGATCCTGTTGTATTTAATTATATGCCCTAAGTAATCCACAGAGTCTTGGAAAAAGTGAGATTTCTCGTTGGAGATCTTCATGTTGGCCTGGTGAAGCGCGTTTATGATTATCCGGATGTGTTCGATATGTTCTTCAGGAGAGGAAGAATAAATGAGAACATCATCTATATAAACGTACGAGAACTTGCCGATATATGGTCTTAGGATATCGTCTACACATCTTTGAAAAATTGATGGAGCGCTTTTTAAACCGAACGGCATACGAAGGAATTCGTATTTAGCTCCATTTACACTAAAGGCGTTTTTTTCCTTGTCAGACTCTTTAATAAGGATCTGGTGGAAGCCAGACTCTAAATCTAAAGTTGTAAATACTTTTGCATTACCTAAATTCTGTATGGTCATAGCCACATCAGGTATGGGGTATCTATCTGTAATAGTTTGAGCGTTTAGCTTCTGAAAGTCTACGACCATTCTGCGCTTAGGTTTCCCTTGTTCATCGGTACCTTTTTTAGCGACTGTCCAAATGGGAGAGTTGTACGGACTTTTGCTGGGTTGAATTATTTCATTTTCTAAAAGTTTGTTAATTTCTTTGTTAATGAAGTCCTTATCCGACATAGGATACGGATATTGCTTGGTCCAAATAGGATCTTCGGATTTCGTTCTAATGGTAGCTTGTACCGCGGTAGTATATGGTAGCACTTCGTTTGTGCTTTCATTTTTTTGCATAATTTCTTCGATTTCGGCCCTATATTTTTCACTATTAACCGTATAATTTGTTTTTTGCACAGATTCGCTTTCTTTCTTGGCCCTATATTTATAACTGAGCTTGTACTCGAAAAGGTTGATCTCTGCTTTGATTTTTCTAAGTCCCTGTTCACCCAAAAGCATATCAAATTCTTCTAATGCATCTGTTTCAAACAATGTGAGATTATGTTCTAACAATGTTATTATTTTTTTTGATTTGGTTATTGAGTAACCATGAAGAGTTTTCACTTTTACAGGTTTAATTGAAATAGGCTTACCGATGTTGCATTTTGTACTTATATAATTGTTTGTTGCTCCAGTGTCGATCATTATTAACATCCATAAGTTTGCCTGTATCCCTGCAGTGGCGTTGCAGACACGGCAAATCGTTCAAGCGCCTAAAAAAGCACTGCCTGTTTCATATTCCTCACTTTCCTATTCTGGTGCAAGCGATTTTAGTTCTTCGTCGCGTGTTTGGTTTACACGTTGTACTTTCTGTTGTATGTTGAAATTACGAGATGAAGGATTTCGTTCTCTTTTTTGAGGATCTCCGCGAAATGGATTATTGTGCGGTAGTCCTTGTATTTGACGGTCATAGCTGTTTTGTTGTGGTGCGAAATGATTCCTATTATAATTTGCGGATCTCGTGTATTTCTGTGATGGATCTCCGTCCATTGGTTGGTGCTGTTGCCTGGGTGCAGTTTGATTGTATTGCACCTGCACGTTATGTCTGTACCTTTGTGGTTCCTCGTGATATCTTTTGCTTGGGTTTTGATACTGCGATGTATTATATTGTCTGTGCTGACTCTATTGCGGAACGTCGAATTGTGAGTTCGCATTATCATGGTATATCGTACTTGCGATAGCGTAAGCGGTTTATAAGTCCTTCGGATTGTGGCTATAGAGGGTGCCGCTGGTATATTTGCTGTTCAGACCGAGAATGAATGTCCTTACAGCTTCCTGGTTCGCATATTCTTTCATAGCTGAGGTATTTCCTGAGCTATCCACCTCAACTTTAGTGAGTGCATGATTAAGTGACTTGCTGACTTCGCAATGGAACTCTGCCAACGTCCTTTTTCCCTGCTTATACTCTTCATTCCTTCGAGCAATATGTACAGAGGTCTCTGGTCCGCATAAGTATAATCGAGACGGTTTATTATAGAATAGATGTTGAATTTGGTGTTGTGGTTTATTAAAATATCGGCCGCCTCTCCTTGAATTTTCGAATGTACAATCGTAATACGTGGATGTAGTAGCGTAATTCTTGATGTTTTCCATGTCTGTCCAGGCACGTTTTCTCCATGACCTATAATGGTTCATGTCACCTGTGAAGATTGGTAATGTTTTTAATATTTCTAAGTTGATTTGTGACGCATCGGTGATGTTTGGTGTACAGTCCTGGTATTGGTTGGTGACTGTGACGTTAGGTGTTGCGTAGGTTTCGAAGGAATTCATTCTCTGTTGGGTTTCAGTGAGTGTTGTGGTCAGAGCAGCGATTTGTGCTCTCAGGCTTGCGATCTCTTGTGTTGTCATTTCGGAGTCGATGTTCGACGATGGACGTGATAAGTCGAAAAACTTTTGCCATTTTCTTCGTAATTCCAGTGTGGTGTTCGTTGGTTTCTTTTATTCCGTTTTTCAGGAATCTGTTTGTCACAGGATTTGATTGCTGTCCGCTATTTCAGGATCTGCTTCAGAATCTTTGTGATGGTGGAAGTCTTACTTCCCGTGGGATTTCATTAGCTTCAGAAATAGAAATGGTTTTTTGGACCGGTTGAGCCCCCAGTTAATATCGCTTTACGATATGAGACTAAAAAACATATATTTAGTTACTACGCTGAAGTGCGTGTTCTTTAATTATATTATTTAGACTATCTTGTTTACATAAATCTTAGTGCTACTTATACTATTGAGATGCGTCGGTTGTTATCGCAATAACTATTTAGATGCCTGTTGTTTACTGTTTACTAGTAGATAACTATTTGGGTTGTTATTGTTTGTTGTAGTGATAGTCCATTTCTATTGTTCCAATGTTTGTCCGTTGCAGTTCGTGATAATGCATGTCAAAACAAGTTCTATTGTTTTGATGTTGTTTACAAGTAAGCGCTTATCATGGTGTACGTGACCTGCAGTGAGGCTATGTCGTTAACTAGCGCTGGTATCGAGTTACAGATGCGAATAGCACTATAAATTTTTTGATATTTCTGGCGATAACTACCAAAGAATGCAGAAAATAGGTTTATCTCGAAAAACATTTTTTGAAAAAAGAATAAAAGTTTATACTCGTCTAAAAACAGCTTATTAAGGAAGTAATATTTATTAAATGACTTAAATTTAATAAATAACTTTCCTGAAATTTCTCTATATAGAATAATTAAATGTTTAGTTTAAATGTTTAAGGTGCGAGCTTTTAGAACAGAAATAAGCGGCCTTCAAAATACGTGCTATATATATATATGTATTTATATTAGTATAGATTAGAGATGGGCACGGGCCTAAATTTTCAGGCCCGGCCCAGCACGAGTGCAAAATCAACTTTCAAAAAGGCGCACGAGCCCGCACGTTAAGAATTTTAGTGGGGCCCGGCCCGGCCCGGCCCGGCACGATGGTACACGTCCCAGCCCGGAAATAAAGAGCAAACTTTTATTGTATGTATACATGTGTACATATTTTTAATTTTGTGTTTATGTATGTATATTTACCTAAGCGAATCAATTTGTTTAAGCCTTGTCATAGTTGAAACTATTATCGATTCGCAACTGCATTTCAAAGAAAAATATCTCATTTACAAACCTGCCTTTACATGCATGAATTCAATCACTTGATATTTAGATACGCAGTTGATAAAACTTTTTATACGAATACAGAATTTTGTCTATACCAGCAACGAGGTTTTTAAATGAGGCAAGCATGCTCACAGTGCTGACAAAGTGACACATTACAACAAGCCAGAGCTGTTTTCTGTTTTACGAGCAAAGAAACCTACCAAAATTTGAAGCGTCCTACGAGTGTAGCCAAACATGCGCTTTTCCTACCAAAACTGGTAGGTTTTTTCCCATTTGGTAGGTTGGTAGGCTTGATTGGATTTTGGTAGGTTTCGGGACAATGAGTAATTGTTATTTGCTCAAAATAGAAAATATGTATCTCCAAATATTTGAGCAACCTTTTTACACGAATATTTCACTGGTGAGTTCGTATAACGGCGGTCGCAAACATGTAAATATACCTGATTCCTAAGTACAAACGTAACCCTTATTATTGCGAATATGCAATACGAACATCCTATCGTCACCTAAAGGTGAAAAGGTGCCAAGTCCATTTTTTGAAATTATTCAGGAGAGGCGAAAAATCGATGTAGTTTCGTATTACCTGTCATTCTGCATGAAAAACTAAGCTGTGAAAAAAATGGACTAGGCATCCTTACACCTTTAGGCAGCGATATAATTTATGGTGGACTTGGACCAAGATTGCAGAAAAGTCTGCCAATGGGCTCGTACCCAACCATATACCAGGCGGAAGTTAAAGAGAATAAGACAATCAAAGAGATTCATAACTCTTTCCAGGAGGAACTCCGAAAGACACCTTGAACGTAGAACTCTTACTGGCAACCTGACAGCACACTGCAAGTTAACGTACCCTTTGAATTAAATGGGTCTTTCTGTAGAGACGGACTGTAGATTTTGTGGGCTGATGAAGGAAACCCCAGGGTATATTCTATGCACCTGTCCACGAAGCATGAATCGTAGATTGATACACCTTGGAGAACGATTTTCTTCTCAATCTAAAATTTGGAACATGGCATCATTCAAAGTGCTGAGCACTAGACACGAATTAAGACGCTTGGGTGTTTTGACGACGAAAAAGGACGGGTGAAAAAATTTGCGAAAAAAGGCGCGTAAACATGGATTTAACATCATTCCGGAAAAACTCCTTGGGGAATTCGTGTACTGTTACACTCGCAAATATAGTTGACCACGAACATAAGTTTATGCGTCTTTCTTTGCCTTCAAAGGGGGTAACGCGGCTTTCTTGCCATCACCTATGTTAAGAGTCTTTCTTCGGCGAAATTTTTTTCACGCGTCTTTTTTAGCTGTCATCTTTTGAGCTCGCGTCTTTATTCGTATCTAGTGACGATAAGTCTGTTCAGTAAAATGAATCGTTACACGCAGTTAATTTGTTTTTATTTTACTAGCCGTGTTTTAGTTTTACTTAATGTTATGTTAGCTATGTTTTTAATAAATTTGATAATGAAAGAAAATACTAAAACTCAAAAAAAATTTTGGTAGGTTTTGGTTGGTTATTGTAGGAAATTTTGGTAGGAAAAAAAATTTGTCTGTGGCAACGCTGCGTCCTACCATCCTACCAACGAGAAAAAACCTACCAATTTTGGTAGGAAAAGCCCAAAACGGCAACCCTGAAGCCAACTAGCTCACAAGCCGATAACAATAAGTGAGCGGCAGTCACACTTGCTTACTCTCCGAGCCTGGTGAAACGAATACAGAAAGTGGCGCTGATTGTGATACCGCTAACTAGAGATGGGCACGGGCCTAACCTTTCAGGCCCGGCCCAGCACGAGTGCAAAATCGACCTTCAAAAACACGCACGAGCCCGCACGTTAAGAATTTTAGTGGGGCCCGGCCCGGCCCGGCACGACGGGACACGTCCCAGCCCGGAAATAAAGAGCCAAATTTTATTGTATGTATACATATGTACATACATTTAATTTTGTGTTTATGTTTACTTAAGCGAATCAGTTTTTTACATCAAAGATTTTTATAATATATTTTCTGGGAAGTAAAAAAAGTGGAAGGTATTTTATGTACAGATATGTGAACAAAACTAATAAGTATCTTATTTTTGAAGTGAAACTTCTTAGGTGGCGGTATCGCAAAAATGGAGAGTGAAATTTTTAAAACTGAAAACGTTACATGAGTGAGAAGGAAGATATAGGTAGTATACACGATTGAGAGAAATAGAGATTGCGCCAATCGCGGTACCGCTAATCCGCTCTTTGGTATTTTGACAGAATCAGCTGTGTGCGTGACGTCATCTTGGTGCAATTGTTGATTGTGAGCATACGAAAAAACCAAATAACAATTTTAATATTTGTGCGTTAATATTTCTGCGTGGTTTTAAACAATTATTTAGACATAACAAAGCAAAATGAAGTGTGCCGTGGAAAAGTGTAATAATAATAATAATAATAATAGATTGGCGCTTACACATATGTTAGTGTTTGGCCGAGCTTCTCCTCCGAATTGTGGCGTGCGCCTTAATGTTGTCACACAAAGCGGAGGGACCTACAGTTTTACGCCGACTCCGAACGGCGATTGTATTTTTATGAGAAGCTGTTTTTCATGGCAGAAATACACTCGGAGGTTTGCCATTGCCTGCCGAGGGACGACCGCTGTTAAGAAAAAACTTTTTTCTATTTTTTTTGTGATGTTACTTTGACCAGGGTTTGAACCCAGGCGTTGCGGAGTGGAAGCGCGCACTGCTTACCACTACACCACAGCGGCCGACAACAAAACAAAAGGAAAGGGTGCGATATAAGTTTTTTCTCGTTTCCTAGGGACGCAAATCTGGCGAAAATGTGCAAGCAGTTCTGCCGGCGAGGAGATGCATTAAACACCTAATCGAGCTATGTGCGCATGAAGCACTTTACTAGTGAAGATATTGAAAATAATACATAGTTCGAAATGGGTAACACATTTTGGCAATTTATTTTCCTGTTATTTGCTTAAGTTTTTTTTTACTAAAATAAAATTCAGTTTCAACAAAAAAAAACATATATCATAAACGTATATTTATTAAAAAAAAAAAAAGCATATACTAGGAAAATAAATTGCCAAAATTTTTCACAATGAACCACTGCTATTAAATTGAACACAAGTATGCATACAGACTTACAAACTTAAATAGTATTGTTATACATACATATATGTTGTACAAACAGTTTTTAGTAAAAAAGATTTTTTTATTATAAACAAAGATGCTTGAGGCAAGTATTGGGTTTACATATTTCTATTGAAACAGAGGAAATTGGAGTTAGAACAAAATTTAAGCTAATACATGTGTACATATATATGTCGCTTATGTTGGTACAAGGTGGCGCTAAAGTAATCCTCCTATCAGAAAATGCTATAAATTTTGCGATTGGCCCCTAATGTCAGTTCTGTTTTGACATTTGTGTAGTAAACACTTGCGAAATACACGTTAATAAACAATGTTACGCTACACTGCTCCAGAACGCGGAATATTGTTGATATTGATATGCCACCAAGAGGAAGATGATTTTTCATCAAAAATAATCATGAGTGATGAGGCCCATTTCCATCTTAGCGGGTACGTAAATAAGAAAAATTTACGCTTCTGGGGCACTGAAAATCCGCGTGTAACCCACGAAGAGCCATTACACCCGCTCAAAGTCACTGTATGGTGTGCTGTTTTCGCTGGAGGAGTCATCGGACCTTTTTTCTTCGAAGACGTCGCGGGCCAAACGGTTACTGTGAATGGTGAGCGCTACAGAGCAATGATCAACGAGTTCTTTTTGCCGCAACTTGATGAATTGGGATTGGAAAACATGTGGTTCCAACAGGACGGTGCAATGGCACATACTGCACGTGCCACAACCGATATGCTGAAGGATGCATTTCCCGGGCGCCTAATCTCCCGTTTTGGCGATTTGCACTGGCCAGCAAGATCGCCTGATTTGACCGCTCCAGACTTCTTTTTGTGGGGCTTTTTGAAGTCGCGGGTTTATGTCAACAAGCCTCAGACTCTTGCAGCCCTTAAAGAGAATATCCGTCAAGAATGTGAGGACCTATCGCCGGAAGTTTTGGCCAAAGTGATGGAAAATGCCATAAAAAGGGCTCAAATGGCAATCAACTGTGGCGGCGGCCATTTACATGACATCATATTCTCGACTTGACGTAAAAAAATTAAAAGACCAAATAAAAATAATCCACAAGAAGAATCAAAGTTTTTCATTTTTCTTTTAAATTACAGCCAAAAAACATCGCAAGGTTACTTTTGCGCCACCTGTTACATTTAGACAATAGTCCGTCATAACAATTGTAATATGTTTTTCAGTATTTAATTTTAGTTTCATTTTTAACTAATATGGATTATGTATAAATACAAATCTGAACACATATAATTGTAATTATACTTATACAGTATATTTGGCTTAGCTGCCCATCCTTCTTTGCACGAAAAACTTGTGCACTTAACCGAAAAAAGAACTTAAGCGAATTTTCTTTACTACTTCAATGAGGAAGCTATCCCAATCCCTATGAAACCAAATAATGGAGGAGCACTTACCACGTAGAAATTACTGCAAGTGAAATTTTTACCGAATGGTATCTATTTATCTATATAACTACATTAATTGATAGCCATTTTCGTTGTTCTGCGAGATGAGCAAAATAAATAAAAGCTTGTAAAATTAGGTAATTGTAGGGCCAGTG
>NW_023458571.1:4221367-4225170 GCF_013731165.1 Rhagoletis pomonella
CCTAGCACAGAACCTTGTGGAACTCCGATTTTTATTGTATTATAATTACTGAAATTGTGGCGCACTTTAACCCTTTGTACTCTTCCGGTTAAATAAGATTCAAACCACTTATATATAAATCCACGAAAGCCGACCGAATATAATTTATTCAGTAAAATGGCATGATCCAAAGTGTCAAATGCTTTCGTAATATCAACGAAAAGACCAGCACAACTCTTTTTATCGTCCAAACCCTGATAAATAAATGAGCAAAAATCTAGGAGGGCATCCTCGGTTGTACGGTTAGTCCTAAACCCGAACTGCCTTGAGCTAAAGAAATTCTTACTATCAAGAAATAATAAAATCCTGCTTTTGAGTGCCTTCTCAAAAACTTTTGATATCGATGGAAGTAATGAAATTGGCCTATAGTTATTTTTATCTTTCTTATTACCCTTTTTAAATAAAGGAATAATAGTTGCACATTCCTAATTATCTGGGAAAATTCCTGAGAAGACACTCTTATTGAATAAATGTTTCAGAATGTCTAACAAGTTAAGAGCAACGTTTTTAAGCAGTTGGTTCGAAACACCATCATGCCCACAAGAACTAGAGTTGTTGAGGTTTTTTATTATAGACAATATCTCCGAGCCTGAGAAAGGTTAAAATAAAAAGCCGTTTTTAGAATTAAATATACTGTTATCTGACATGACACACTTACACGGTGAAAATTTGCATTGCCCGACTGATATAAAAAAAATCATTGAATACACCAGCAACAGCAGAAGGATTGGATATGATATTACCACAGTCGTTCAATGATATTGTCTGATTGTCAGTTTTACAGTTCTTGTTAACAATACTGTTAATGATATCCCATTCCTTCTTCGAATTGCCTCGAGATTCTTGAAACTTATTGGAAAAATAAGAATCTCTCTGGGACTGGATATCTTTATTTAATTATTTGCAAAGGTTCTTATAACGAGAACGGAGTTTCTGGTTAGATGGGTGCTTGTGGCACTTACTTCCTAATTTGTTTTTCAGTTTGATTTTTTTAATGAGATCAGAACTAATCCACGGTTTGAGTTTATTTTTAAATTTGCGCAGGACAAAGGTGTAGCTAGCAGACCGTATGTGAGAGTGCAGTGTATAAATGAATAGGGAGTATGCTTTTGAAATATCTTTCTCAGAGTGAACTTTTTTCCAATCCTCAAAAAGTAGCTTTTCATTTAACAAAGCATAGTTTATTTTTGTTATTTGAGATTTATTTTTCTCGATCTTCTTGACGTAACAGAAATTTTCAAGTTTAATGCCAGTCATAGTGTGATCAGTGATTTGAGGATCCAGATTTAAGCTGGTACAAGAATAGATACCGCTTAATTGGCAAAAAACATGATCCAGGCAAGTGCCAGAAGAATTCCTTTTTGGCTCATCTAGGTATGAAGCAAACCCATGACTGGCCATCAGAGTCAGGTAATTTTCCAACACTGTGTTCGATTGTAAAATATCCAAATTTAAGTCACCTAAAATAACCGCATTACCTGCTTTCTCATTGTATAAAAAGCTTGAGAATTCCTCCAAAAAGAACTGACCAGATTCTGAGTGACGTCTTCCTTGTTATTAATTTTTAGTAAAACTTTTAACACATCCGCACTCAACAAATTATACCTAAATATCTTGTAATCAAATATGTTACGCACAAAAACTCCTACTCCACCTGCAGAATAAGCATCATTACTATTCGCAAAAAAAGTGTAGTTTGGTAATGTATAAAATTGCGTCTCATAAGATTAAATCCAATGCCGCTAATGCGCATTTTAGGGTAGGTATCTTAAATGTGCACTTAAGCATAAAGGCAGCAAAGCAAAATATACTGTACTCTAATAAAATAAACAAGACTATTTAAATGCTTGCGTCTACATGGAACTATGTTGGCCTTTCTTTGGTGAGTTCTAGTAGGTATATTTCCATGGTGAATGTAGACAGTTGCTGGTTTAGTTTGCTGACAATGGCATACATACAAAAGCAGTTTCTACAGTAAATAGATACATGAACTTCACTACCTACATATTTTTGTTAGTACCTGATTCTTTTAAGTGTTGGTATGAGGTAATGGCTTGGAGCGGCTCCGCTGGCTTGGGCATGTCGTTCGAATGGACACCGACGCTCCAGCTCTGAAAGTATTAAACTCGGAACCCGCTGGTGGTAGCAGAGGAAGAGGCAGGCCCCACTGCGATGGAAAGATCAGGTGGAGAAGAACTTGGCTTCACTTGGCGTTTCCAATTGGCGTCAGTTGGCACAGAGGAGAAACGACTGGCGTGCTTTATTGAACTCGGCCAAAATCGCTTAGGCGGCTACAGCGCCAAAAAAGAAGAAGAAGATGAGGTAATGCACCAGTGGATAAGGTCGCCAGCCGCTAATTCAAGCGGCATCTTACCGCGCTGTTACTTACCTAATACAAAACAGTGCCCAAATTATTATACATTTAAAAGTTCAGCTTAAATTATGTTTAATTAATCAATCTTTGTATATTTATTGATTTCTGCAAAATTTGGCATGTAATATTAAAATTAACACATTTCTTAGCATTATTTACATATTTTTATATGCGTTTTGGCATTTCTCTCTCGCAATTGCACCAAGATGATGTAACGCAAAAATTACGCTCATTGGCGCAATCTTGTATTCTATCATTCTTGGGTAGCATAGGGAAGGGGGAAAAAAATAAAGCGACGCATGACGGGTACGAGTACCTACATATGTATATATGTATGTTTGAATGCACGTATGTATGTATACATATATATGTATGTATGAACGAACTCATTGCGCATTTCAGCATGCCGCTACCAAGCAATATATTACCTTGTTTATACCGACACATAAAGCGCTTTGACCCAGTTCGCTGTGATTTAAAACGGAGGATAAACCAACTTTCAACACGCTCAGAAATTCAAAAGTGTATTGACTCGAATATGTTTTCAAATCGCTTTTTTATTTCTCACATCGGTTAGAAAACAGGCATAACACATCATTAATTTGACGCGAGGTGAAAAATTGCCGGTTTTCTTTATACAGCCGGTTTTAAATTTGAATCATTATTACAACAAATTTAAATTCTTGTTCGCTTCCATTTCGGTCCACCACACAAGTTAATTATTAAAGAAATATCGAATAAAAATAGCAAGTACAGTATAAGTATTTTGGCCTTGCTTAAGTGCACATTTAAGATACCTACCCCAAAATGCGCATTAAAAGCATTATTTTTTAACATTTATAAGGAAACTGCTCCGATAGATGCATTCAACATACCTGCACATTGGCGATACCTGCCTTAAAAAATATGCGACTAGTATCAATTATCAAAGAAAGTATTACGTTTACCTGCACTGGCCCTACAATTACCTAATTTTACAACTTTTTATTTATCTTGTTCATCTCGCAGAACAATGAAAACGGCCATACATTTATGTAGTTATATAGATAATTAGATACTATTCGTTAAAAATTTCGCTTGCAGTAATTTCTACGTGGTAAGTGCCTCTCCATTATTTGCTTTCATAGGGACTTGGATACCTTCCTCATTGAAGTAGTAAAGAAAATTCGCTTAAGTGCCTTTTTCGGTTAAGTGCACAAGTTTTTCGTGCAAAGAAGGATGTGCAGCTAAGCAAAATATACTGTAGTTTACTTTTGAATACGGTTTCAGTGAGTGCGCTAAAATGACACCGGTATAAACGCTTGAATGAATATGTGTTGAATCAAATCGGTTTTTATACCCGAGCGCACTTGTGCACAAGGGTATTATAACTTTGTTCACATAACGGTTG
>NW_023458571.1:4225180-4227470 GCF_013731165.1 Rhagoletis pomonella
GCGCACTTGTGCACAAGGGTATTATAACTTTGTTCACATAACGGTTGTTTGTAACAGGCAAAACGAATCGAGATAGATATAGGCAAATGTGTACATAAATGATCAGAATGAAAAGAGAAATCGATTAAGCGGTGACTGTCTGTCCGTCCGTCCGTCCGTCAGTCTGTGCACACGATAACTCGAGTAAAAATTGAGATATCTTAACGAAACTTGGTACGTGCACTTCTTTCTGGCGCACTTGTGCACAAGGGTATTATAACTTTGTTCACATAACGGTTGTTTGTAACAGGCAAAACGAATCGAGATAGATATAGAAAAAAGTGTACATAAATGATCAGAATGAAAAGAGAAATCGATTAAGCGGTGACTGTCTGTCCGTCCGTCCGTCTGTGCACACGATAACTCGAGTAAAAATTGAGATATCTTAACGAAACTTGGTACGTGCACTTCTTTCTGTAGGACGGATGGTATTGAAAATGGGCGAAATCGGACTGTAACCACGCCCACCTCCCATATAACGGTAATTTCCAGAAATACGAAAACTGCGATATTTTAGTAACTACTAAAGATAATTCATTCAAAATTGATATTTATAATAATTTTCAGACGAAAAATAAGAATTTTATAAATTTTTGGAAAATGGGGGCAGCCACGCCCACTTATGGTTACATGTGTATATCTTGGTAACCGGTGCACCAAATTCTTCCAAACTTGGCACAGATGTTGGCCTTGGTACAGCATACTAAATGGCCGAAAATTTTTAAAATTTAGAGAATAATTTAGAGAAATACAAAATCTTCGATAAATCAGTAAATATTAAAGCTAATTTATTCAAAATTGACGCTTGCAACAATTCTTTACCAAGAAATACGCTTATGGTAAAATCTTGGAAAATGGGCGTGGCACCGCCCACTTATGACCACATATATGTATCTCGGTAACCGTTATACCAATTTGTACCAAACTCGGTATGGTTATTGTGCTTGCCACATAAAAGCAAAACGTTGAAAATTATCGAAATCGGAATAAAATTACTTCCGCTTTTCATATAACGGTAAATTTCAGAAATGCTTGAAACTTAAATATTTCGAAATTTAAGGACGCTAATTTACTCAAAATTGATACACCCCGGCTTACCATGTAGCGGTAGCTTTCGGAAAGATGAAAAACGTATATTTAATACTTGCGCCGGGTATTTAATGTTCGGCTCCGCCCGAACTTAGACTTTCTTACTTGTTGTTAATGCGGTTTATTCGTAGGTATAAACAAGGTATATGTATAAATGATGCAAGCGTGCTTCGCGTAACTACATCCATTCGTACATATGTACATACATATATTTGTATGGATATATTTATGATGAAGCAAACGGGCTTCGTTGATATACTGATGGGCATATGGATGTACTTATGGACAGCAATGTTTTCATGAATGTACATATGTTTGAATGGTTGTACATATATTAGTATGTATGTACATATGTTTGTGTATGTACATATGTTTGTGAACATGTATACATGCACATACAGGCTAACCTAATATTCGCGGCTTGCGTTTTGGTACGCACGCCGTCGAATTTGTTTTTTTGCGTCACCCGAAATTGGCTTGCGTGCGTTTGCATTTGATTTCATTGAGCGAAACGTCAAATCAAAATGTCACGCAGAACAAAAATTGGAAATTGAGTTAGCTTCATACGCACGCCGTTCAATTTCGGTTGGTCCCATACAAGTTGTATGTGCATGAGAAATTTTTGACAGTAAATTGGCGGCGTGCGTGAATATTAGGTTAGCTAGATATGTAGTACAAACGAAAACAAATCTAATAAGTTGCTCGTTGATATAAATGCGAACTGTACTGATTGTCAAAAGTTATGTGTTTGTTGTACATTTGTTCATGTTTGTCATTGTGCGTGTAATTTTTATACCCGAGCGCACTTGTGCACAAGGGTATATTAATTTTGTTGACATAACGGTTGTTTGTAACAGCCAAAACGAATCGAGATAGATATAGACAAATGTATACATAAATGATCAGGATGAAAAAATAAATCGATTAAGCCATGTCTGTCTGTCCGTCCGTCTGTCCGTCTGTCCGTCCGTCCGTGTACACGATAACTCGAGCAAAAATTGAGATATCTCAACGAAAATTGGTATGTAGGTTTCCCTTAATCCAAGGAAGGTTGGTATTAAAAATGGGCGAAATCGGACTTTAACCACGCCCACTTCCCATATAACGGTAATTTCCAGAAATACGAAAACTGCGATATTTTAGTAACTACTGGAGATTATTC
>NW_023458571.1:4227570-4239627 GCF_013731165.1 Rhagoletis pomonella
TCCATCGGAGGATGGAGATTATAGTTTTTGTATAACCTGCAGAAATGCAATTGTGAACAAAAGGCTTCCTCATTTATGTTTAGCTAATGGGTTAGATTTTCCAGAAATCCCCGAATGTCTGAAAAATCTAACACCAATAGAAGAACGCCTGATTATGCCTAGATTACCGTTTATGGCGATTCGTCCATTGGGGTATCAGGGCCAGAGTTCATTAAAAGGTGCTGTCGTTAATATCCCTATTTCTGTGAATGACATTGTAACAAATCTTCCTCGATCATTTGATCAGACGCATGTCATTCAAATTCATTTGAGAAGGCGTATGGAATATAATCATGACTATATGACTGATACCATACGACCTGCAAGGATTATGGAGGCTTTGCGGTTTCTAGTAAATACCCCTTTATACCGTGAACACAATATTCAAATTAATGAAAATTGGATTTCGAGTTTCAATAGCCAGGAAGAAGTTCCGTTTATTGCATCAATTGAAGATGCACCATTAGTCGAAAATATAAATGAAGGACAAGTGATTTCGCATAATAGTGCTTCAACTCCTCGTCCATCCCTCGATCCAGTTCTTGAAGAACTTAATGTGGCTGGTCAAGAAACTCTTCTTGATAATATTCCCGTAGAAAATTTGGATATTAACCGTTTGGTTATAGCTCCCGGCGAGGGCCAAAGGCCTCTTGATGTAGTACAGGACAACGATTCAGAAGAACTGTCATTTGCTACAATTTACGCTGGGCAAAAGCGTACTTGTACAGAGACTTACAATAAAATTGTTCGATCTGAAATCCGTCGGTATGATAGAAGAGCATGTACCATACCAAAGATATTTTACAACTACAAAAAGCTCGAATTGCTGCAAATTAAGAACAGCACTTCCATTTGCCTTCGAAAATTTGCCGGTTCTAATCGAGTAACAGCTCAAAATCTATTAAATGAAAATTTTGTCCAACACATGATTCAACACGATGATGGCTACAAAGTTCTCAAAGGTGTGAGGTCTTCTCCCGCCCACTGGGAGGCGGAGAAGAAACAGGCTATTGCTATGATTCGGCAGTTTGGTCTCCCCACCTTCTTTATTACACTATCAGCTGCTGAGTCCCAATGGCTTGAGCTTTTAGTGATTTTATCAAAAACAGTTGATACTAGAGATATTTCCGAGGACGAAGCAAGCGATTTGTCAACTCAAGAGCGATATCGCCTTATCCGTTCAGATGCAGTGACGTGTGCTAGATACTTCGATTATCGGTACCGTCAAATGTTAAAAATTTTCAAACAAAATGGAGGTATCTTTGATGAACATTTTGTTACACATTTTTATTGGAGGGTTGAATTTCAACAGAGAGGTTCTCCCCATGTACATGGAATGTTTTTCGTAATAATGCCGCTAAGATCGATCTTCAAGATCCCCAAACCTTCCCGAATGCTATTGATTTCATAGATACGTACATTTCTACGGAGGGCACCGTAAGCCACTTACAAAATTATATAGGTTATCAAAAGCACAATCACAGTCGGTCTTGTGCAAGGGAAATAAGAGGACAGCAAATTTGTCGTTTTGGTATTCCATACCCACCCATGCCTTCTACACAAATTTTGTTGCCCCTTCCGGAAAATGAAGAAAACTTAGAACTTCATAGGGAAAACTATTCGAAAATTCAAAACTTTTTGAATTCGAATCTACCATCATCTGAAATATTAAATTTAAATAATTTCGATAGTTTCCTGGCAGATCCTAGATTAAACATTTCATTTGATCATTATATACTTGCGCTAAGATCGAGTTTATCAAAACCTAAAATCTTCTTGAAAAGGAAGTTGGTGGATCGATCAATTAATGCTTACAATCCTACCATTTTAGAGCTCCATAAAGCCAATATGGATATTCAGTTCATATTAGATGCTTATGCTTGCTGCTCTTATATAATAAATTACATAAATAAATCGAATAGAGGAATTTCTAGGCTCTTAAATGAAGCCATATCAGAAGTAAATGCTGGTAACTATACTATTAAGAAGAAACTTCAGCATATAGGTCATAAATTTATTTCTGGTACAGAAATATCCGCCCAAGAAGCAGTATATTGCAGTATTGGGCTTCATCTTTCAGAAGCAAGTAACGCGGAGATATTTATAAATACCTCTCGTCCTGAAGATCGAGTGCGGATGGTAAAACCAAGAGCACAACTTCAGAATCTTCCTTCGGACTCGACCGACATATTTGTTTCAGGAATTTTAGAGCATTATGTTCACCGACTGAATGAACTAGAAAATGTTTGCTTAGCTGATTTAGCATCCTTATACACATATAAAAAAACAAACAGAAGGGCGGAAGAAAGTGATGGTAGTGAAGACGAGAGAGAGGAAGATAATTTCATTGGACGTGGGAATGCGCTTCCTCTGAGAGACGGTACTGGTTTCGTTAAGAAACGTACCAAACCATGTGTCATTAGGTCCAGGAGATTTAGTCCTGATACTGCTAGAAGTGATTACTTCAGGGAAATAGTCATGCTTTACCGTCCATGGCGAGATGAACAGCGAGAAATTATTCTTAACGATAACGAGGAAACTTGTGTAGCACATCATATTTCAATAGAGGAAAATCGAAGGAAATATGATGTATTTGAGCAGCGCGAGCTTGAGAATGTTTTAGATCGACTTCGAGAAGAAGTAACGGGTGATTTTTTTGAGGTTAGGATTTTCATGCATTAGTATTTGACAGATCACGTGGGATTTCAGACATGGTGTCAAAGAGAAAGATGCTCAGTATGCTTTGAAATTTCATCATGAATAGACTTACTAACGAGCAACGCTTGCAAATCATTGAATTTTATTACCAAAATCAGTGTTCGGTTCGAAATGTTTTTATCGACAAATTTTGTTCAGCGATGAGGCTCATTTCTGGTTGAATGGCTTCGTAAATAAGCAAAATTGCCGCATTTGGAGTGAAGAGCAACCAGAAGCCGTTCAAGAACTGCCCATGCATCCCGAAAAATGCACTGTTTGGTGTGGTTTGTACGCTGGTGGAATCATTGGACCGTATTTTTTTCAAAGATGCTGTTGGACGCAACGTTACGGTGAATGGCGATCGCTATCGTTCGATGCTAACAAACTTTTTGTTGCCAAAAATGGAAGAACTGAACTTGGTTGACATGTGGTTTCAACAAGATGGCGCTACATGCCACACAGCTCGCGATTCTATGGCCATTTTGAGGGAAAACTTCGGAGAACAATTCATCTCAAGAAATGGACCGGTAAGTTGGCCACCAAGATCATGCGATTTGACGCCTTTAGACTATTTTTTGTGGGGCTACGTCAAGTCTAAAGTCTACAGAAATAAGCCAGCAACTATTCCAGCTTTGGAAGACAACATTTCCGAAGAAATTCGGGCTATTCCGGCCGAAATGCTCGAAAAAGTTGCCCAAAATTGGACTTTCCGAATGGACCACCTAAGACGCAGCCGCGGTCAACATTTAAATGAAATTATCTTCAAAAAGTAAATGTCATGGACCAATCTAACGTTTCAAATAAAGAACCGATGAGATTTTGCAAATTTTATGCGTTTTTTTTAAAAAAAAAGTTATCAAGCTCTTAAAAAATCACCCGTTAGATTTTGAAGTAAATGAGCCAAATGTCCAACCTGTAGTAGATAACGAGTTTAGGATCTTAGGGCTCCCGGAAGTAAACTCTGGCTTGAATTTGCTAGACCTGCATGGAGAAGACCCGTCAACGAATGAAAGTGACTCTGATGGTAATATTAGGCTAATAAAACTTCCGCCCTTAATTTCCGCAGAAGAACTTTTTTCATTAGTTCGAAGTCTAAACGTTAAGCAGAGAACGTATATGACACATATGCTACACAAAATCAAAACAAATCAGCCATTTTATGAGTTTGTGGGAGGTGGAGCAGGAGTTGGTAAGAGTCGTTTGATATCAGCTATGTATCAGACTCTTAACCATCGTTTGAACTCCGTGCCTGGATCCAACCCGAGTTCCCTGAAAGTTTTGCTTAGTGCCCCTACAGGAAAAGCAGCGTTTGGAATTGGTGGATTAACACTACATTCTATATTCTCACTACCTGTGAATCAGTCAAACCGAGACTTGCGACCACTCAGTAACGATTTAGTTAACTCAATTTACTCCAAGCTGATTGATTTGAAGTTAATAATCATTGATGAAATATCAATGGTAGGAGCTAGAATGTTTAGTTCAATTGACGCTAGACTTAAGCAAATTTTCAAAACCAACAGTCCTTTTGGAGGTATTTCAGTCATTCTTTTCGGGGATTTGAGGCAACTTTCTCCTGTCGGGGACAGATGGATTTTCTCTCCCAACCCAAGCGACAATTATAGCGTTTTAGTTGGTTCCCTCCTATGGGAGTTGTTTAAATATTTTGAGTTAACTGAGGTGATGAGGCAACGTGGGGATCAACCTTTTGCTATCGCATTAAATAATATGGCTTCCGGCATTATGACAAGTGCGGACATATCTTTAATCAATAGCCGAATAGTTAGCTTAAACCAAGTTCCCAATGAAGCCATTCATTTATTTTGGTCTAATGAAGAATCCAATAATTTTAATGCCCTTAAACTTAGTCAGATCTCAACTTCAGAGATTTTATCTACTGCCAAAGATGTTGTTAAAGGTATTGCTATCGGAGGACAAACTTCCAATATTTTAGATAGGGTCAAGCTTTTTAAAAATTCTGAAACTCAGGGCCTGTCGTATAAGTTGACATTGAAGACTACTGCCAAATATATGATAACTGTTAATATCAATACAGGTGATGGGTTAGTAAATGGTGCAACTGGCCAACTGATGCATATTGATTTCGAATCATCGATGCCATCAACTCTCTGGCTAAAGTTTTTGGAACCATCAGTGGGTTTGTTGGCTAGATCAAGAAAGTCTCATCCTAGTGATGCTTCTTGGACGCCAATTGAAAAAACGGTGAGGACTTTTCAATATAAAAGGAATGAGCAAATAACTGTTGAAAGAAACCAATTTCCTGTTGTTCCAGCGGAGGGAATAACGATTCATAAAAGCCAGGGTGCGACGTATAGCAAAGTGGTTGTACATACACGAGCTAGAATGCCCAGAGCAGCATTGTATGTAGCTTGCAGTAGAGCCACTAGTGCTGATGGTCTATTTATATTAGGAAATTTTGTGCCCCCATGTCCATTTACAGAATCAGATCCTGTATTCAAGGAACTGGTTGACTTGAAAACGTCAAAATCCTTAACATCCACTTTTAGTTTCATGCTCTCTCGAACATCAAAACTTCAAATAATTTATCATAATGCCCAGAGCCTTCATGCTCATATTGAAGATGTTAGAAGCGATTATTTGATGATGACTTCGGATATATTATGTTTCGTCGAGACATGGAGCTATCCCTCCGAAAATTTTGAAATTCCCGGCTTTAGTCAATTAAATGATCTAAGGATAGATAGCACTACAACGCGGAATAGAAACAAACGGGGCATTTTAGTGTATGCAAAGTCTGAAATGGCTTCATCCATTCAACTTTGTAGAACCATTCAAAGTATTTTCTTCGCAAGACTTTAGAAGCCATATTGTTTAACCACGATAATATATATGTGCTGGTGCTTTACAGAAATTCAAATTTCCCTATTGGAGACTTGGAAGCAGAATTACGTGACATTATCTGCAATGACTTTGAGAATAGGGAAATTATTATTGTGGGGGATTTCAACCTATGCCTTAAGACTACTACGAATAGAATTGCACATCTTTTAAGAGAAAAAAATTTTAGTTCGTTATTAGATCTACAATATTCGACTACAGCTATAGGGTCTCAAATTGATTGGGCGTTCTCGAACATGGATAGAGACTTGATTAGCGCAATAACTTATGAAACGATTCACAGTTACCATGATGGCATTTGCATTTCTGTAGGTTATTCAAATGTTTGATCCTAGTTTTTCTGACTGTTCTGCTAAAATTAAGTAATTTTTAAAACATAAGTACTTTTAGTAAAAAAAATAAATTAATTAATTATTTTATTATTACATGCTCATAAGTAAACCTTGAATATTAAGCAAAGCAAATCATGTAGTTTGTATAGTTATATTGTTATAAGTCTGTAAACTATAAAATCTTTTTAGGTTTGTAAAAATATACGAAATTTATTTCAAAACCATTTTAAGATCTTTATTGTTAAGAACTTCTGCTTTGCAATTCTTTCTATTTATCACATAACTAATGCTTATGACTATATCTATAAATATTGTAATATATTTTTAATTAAATCTTGTAAAAATTATTCCAAACTTTATTTATTTCAAATTAGCATGTCAATCAATCTCGGTTTTAATCGAACTTAGTATTTTTATGATTGAACGTACTTATATGTCAAAATTCTTAAAAGGCATATAAAACCCGATAAAGCTATGCCAGATTTAACGTCCGTCCGCCCGTTTACAAGATAATTCGAGCAAAACTTGAGATATCTCAACGAGATAGACAGCTTGCTATTGAAATGGACAATAACCGCGCCTCCCTCCCAAATAACAGCATTTTCAAAAATTTAAATCTACGGTATTTTCGTAACTACTGGAGTACAAAATAAGATTATTATAAATTTTTGAAAAGTGGGCATGCCCCAGCTAACTCTGTCGTTAAAATTCATAATCGCCCAAGATGAAACCTCTAATTTCGAGCAAAAGCCGGGGATCGAGCCTAGGTTTCGACTAACATTAAAAACAAACGTTTTTTCTAAAAGCGATCGCCCCTCGGCAGGTAATTGCAAACATCTGAGTGTATTTCTGCCATGAAAAAACAGCTTCCCATAAACATACAATCGCCGTTCGGAGTCGGCGTAAAAGTGTAGGTCCGTCCCCTATGTGTAACAACATCAAGGCGAACGCCACAAATCAGAGGAGATGGTCAAGCACTATCAAGCATCAATACATTACATGCATACAAAGAACATAACGCGAGGGTATGTAAAATTCGGTTTCGCCCGAGTTTAGCCTTTCTTACTTGTTACTTTTATTGTTAGTACATATCGTCGCCTGGGTAAAAGATTGTCGTATGTTAATTTCGGCAGGTTGTGGGAAATCGCGATTGAAATTTCTCAAAAACGCGAAGATAGATTTTCACCAAAGTCTCTGAAAATGTTACTAGTTCACAAAATTCTTAAATTATTTAATTTTTAATGCTTATTGTTAATTAGTGTAGCGTATTTAATTATAGAATTATATTTTTAAAAAATTTTATTTTTATATAAACTTAATTTTAATTTAACGTATTTTAAATTTCAAAGAAGAAAAAAATTCTGAAGTAATCAAAAATTTTCTTTTTGATTTACATAAATTGAAAAGGAACTTAATTCAATAATTTCAAAAATAACAAAGTACAAAAATGAACAAAGTACAATAGTAAATAGTATTAACACTACAATACTCCCCCTTCCAGAGAGTTATTATTATACAAATTGAAAGTAACTTGTTTCTTTTTAGTCGTTGTTGAAACTATATGGTTGTTAGTGTTATGTGGTTCTGTTATTTCAACTATTGCTGGCTTTAGTCTGTTAATCGAAATAATTTTAATTTCATTATTCACATCTACCTTAAAATATTTTTTTTTTTTTCAATAACTCTGTAAGGCCCTTCATAAGGATGTTGAAGAGAATGCTTGTTAACAATGCGAATAAAAAACAAATTTGCAAGTTTGTAAATCTTTTGGAACATAAATTCCTGAATCGGAATTTTTGTGATGTTTTAAATTTGAATTAAAGTTTTTAAAACGTTCCCGTAAACTTCCTAAAATTTCGGCGGAAGTAACAGGTAGACGCAAATTTTGGCCAAAAAGCATTTCAGCTGGAGTGGCTGCAATATCTTCTTTGTACACTGAACGCAAACCAAGAAGAATAATCGGTAGCTCATCGTACCAAAATTGAAGTTTTCAATTGTCTATGGAATCGTTCCACAATACCATTACTTTGAGGATGATAGGAAGAAGTTGTGATATGATGACTACCAAGTAATTTAGTAAATTCCGAAAATAATTTGGACGTAAATTGAGTACCCTGATCCGTCGTGATTTCTAAAGGCACACCGAAACGCGAAACATATTCATTAAAAAATTTATTTGCAACTGTCTGTGCAGAGATATCCTTTACAGCATATGCTTCCGGCCAACGAGTAAATCTATCCATAATTGTTAAAATGTAGCGGTAACCTCTTGAAACAGGAAGCGGTCCAACAATATCTAAAAGTATATGTTCAAATCTGCTCTTCGGAATTGGAATTGTGCTCACAGGAGATTTTGTGTGACGATAAACTTTAGATTTCTGGCAACTTATACACCCTTTTGACCATATGTTTATCTCCTTGTTCATACAAGGCCAATAATACTTCTTCACAATTAATCGGCGTGTAGCCTTGGTACCAGGATGAGCAATTCCATGTAACATATCGAGCACTGTCCTGCGCAAATTATTTGGAACGAAAGGTCTAGGACTCTCTCCTGACACTTCACACCAAATATTAAAATTTAGAATAGGAATTTTAATTAAATTAAGATTTTGAAACGTTTGTCCAGAAATAAGTTTATTAAGTTCACTGTCCTGTTGCTGTTCACTCTGTAAAATTTTGAAATTAAGTTCTGAATTTTTAATCACATCTATTTCAAACGCACGAGATAACGTGTCAGCTACAATGTTGGTCTGTCCTTTAATATACTGTATGTCACTAGTAAACTGTGCAATAAACTCAAGATGCCTTGTCTGTCTTGGACTACGCTCAGTTTTGGAATTTAGAACAAAAATCAAGGGTTTGTGGTCAGTAAAAACCGTAAACTGTCTTCCTTCTAATAAATACCGAAAATGTTTAATATTCAAATAAATTGCTAAAAGTTCCCTGTCAAAAGCACTATATTTCATTTTTGCTGGAGAGAGTTTCTTTGAAAAGAACGCAAGTGGTTCAGACTTATTATTGAAATGCTGCTGTATGAGACCACCAATTGCTGTATTGGATGCATCTACCGTTAAAGACAATTTTGCATCTTTACTAAAATGATTTAGCAAAATCTTAGATGCAAACTTCTCTTTAATGCATTCAAAAGCTTTAATGGATTTGTCATCCCAAACCAAAATTTTGTCTCGCTTTTTACTTGTTTTATTAATTAAATCATATATCGCTAGCTTAGAGTGCAAAGTTGCTAAGTTCATTTTTTTCAATTGTACAGGAGACACAAAAAACGTTCTTAAGTAATTTTCTTTAAGTATTTTGCAAAACATTGAATGCAATGTTTCGCGTCTTTAATTTACCCTTTACTAAAAAAGAAATAATAAAAAAGTCTCCTTTTTTACAAATTTTGTAGATAATTTTGTGACTTAGCAAATTTTCTACTTTTTTCTTAAAATTTTTTTGTTGGACTTAGCAAATTTTTCCTGAATTTTTACAATATGTACAATACGAAAAATCCCTCTCGTAGGTACATTTTAAGAAACAATTTGTTAGAACAAATGGTTTAGGTTCTTTGAATAATAATAATAACAAAAGAGAACAGTGATTTTGTTGCATCAAATGTTAAAGCTGTTTGATAGACTTTTTTATGCTGATTACTAAAAGTGACCATCAATTCAAGGTGCAGGGATGGTATTTTCAGGGATAGTAGTCGAGACTTCTAGCTTTAATTTAAGCCTAATATCACCTTTAGTTTCTTTGCTATGGCTTCTAAAATATTTTTTGACACTTTGACCTCGTTTTTTTCCAAATCTAAAGCTGATGGAGACTTTATACTTACGGAATCGTAATCAGCATAAAAAAGTATATCCAAAACAGCATTAACATTTGATGCAACGAAATTGTTTCCCATTTTTTTCCCTTGTGTAATAGATTGGCGCTTACACATATGTTAGTGTTTGGCCCAGCTTCTCCTCCGATTTGTGGCGTGCGCCTTAATGTTGTCACACAAAGGGAAGGGACTTACAGTTTTACGCTGTTTTTCATGACAGAAATACACTCGGAGGTTTGCCATTGCCTGTCGAGGGGCGACCGCTGTTAAGGATAAACCTTCTCTTCTAAATTTGTTTGTAATGTTGCTTTGACCAGGGCTTGAACCCAGGACCTGCGCAGTGGCAGCGCGCACTGCTTACCACTACACCATAGCGGATGTTCTTTTACGATCCCATTAATGGGATTTTCGGTTCAGACTAAATAAATTTTCTGGAAAAGAAGATTGCGAATTTTTTTTTATACATATTTTTATTTTGAAACGTAGTTGCGAACTTGTTTATTATATACAACAACTTATACATTAAAATAATAATGAACAAACAATTATTGGTAGATTAAATTAATAGTATTGTTCGCTGAAACTAAACTACACACCAAAAAATCATTCATGTGGCTAACTATCGTAAAAATTATGATGGTCTTTAGGCAAAATTGCTTTTAAATACTGCAAATCTTCGTTCTTTCTTGCTGTAATTCGGCGTCTGCACTGGTGAAGTTGCTGCAAATTAGACCACTGTAACGGGACTATACTTGTGTCTAATCTTTGAGGAAGAGTTTTCCATGGATCTGAAAACCTAAGTTTAAAAAATATTTCACCGGTTGGTGTGTATCTGATACCACGAACATCTGTCTCTTGGCATCGCCTTTACCACGTCCAGGACGAATATTTTTACAAAACTATACGTTATTAAATGTTTTAAAAAAGGTGTGATTCAAATAAAGAACATAGTATGGTCTAGGTTTTGACGAGCAGCTTTACATACTTATATTATCATTATTATTATTATTAATTTGTTAATTATTACGTGCCGATCGAATAACATTTACCAAAGTTATATCGAAAGACTTAAGTGGATCTCCAGTTTTTTTCTAAAAAAAAATCTCTTAAATTTTATAAAGAACCTTTAAATGAAAGAACCGGATTACAGAAAAGTAAGCCAGGGAGTGACTTTTTTCGTTCAAGCTGGAGAGTCCTCAAAAGGATTTTCCAGGATATGTTAAAGACTATTGCATTTACCTATCTACAGTTACTTTTTCTCATAATGGAATTAACTAAAATATTTATGTAAACACTTGTTGCACGTCCCCTACTTTCATATAACGACAAATTTAGAAACCACGAAAAGTGGACTTAAAATGGGCGTTTTTCGCCCTAATTGTATTATGTTAATGTATGCAAATACTTATATTTATTCTTGCAACTACTATTAACTTATCAAACGATTCCTAATCTTTGACAATACATGTTTGACTTCATTCACCACGATCTTGAAAACTGACCAAATCGGCGTGACCAAGTCCATGGTAATTTAAATATTATATAAACATCCGAAAGCATTAAAACGTTTGAAATAAATCTCGTCTCACTTTTTTGTATTTTTCACTTGGTTGCTGAAGTAATGAAGAATTGAAAATTCATAAGGGAAAATTATAGTTTTCTTATTTTTTATTTTAATATCTTAAAAATTTGTAGACTTATTGAAAAATGATAAATGAGCGTGAGGTACTAAATCTAATAACCCTTAATTTGATATATCGCCCTGTTTATAACAATGAACGCATTCCAAAGATAATACAAGCCAAAATTTCATTCTCAAAATTCATACACTTTGATTCAATTGCGCGGGCTAAAGATACATTTTAAATTAATCTTTCTTGGCCAATAACAATTGGCTTAGACCTAAGACATCATAATATTACTATTACAATACGGTCAAATGCCTTTTATTTTCCCCCATACAAAATCGACCCAGCCTCCTAATATACATACATACATATGTACATAAAAATTCAAAAATAATGTTGTTACAAAACCCTCAATACAAATCGAATTCGATAGAGTAAAAAAAAATATTCATATTTTTTTGGACTTATCAAATTTTCTGTGGCAACTTCGGACTTAGCAATTTTTCACATCACGGAATAAAACGGGTAGAAATAAAACAAGTAGTTAGATCTTTTCAGAAACGGTGCATTTTCAATTTTCCTTGCTTCCTGCATCAAAAATTAATTGTTCATAAAAAGTGGACTTAGCAACATTTCACTCTAAGCTAGCGATATA
>NW_023458571.1:4239727-4242263 GCF_013731165.1 Rhagoletis pomonella
CCCCCCTAGCTTTCAAATTTTCCTTCTATATATATAAAATAGTACCCTGAAATGCCAGCTTAATAGGGTCGAGCACCCCCAACCACCCCCTAAATTTCATTCTGGCTACGCCGATGTCCATGTGGCAGTATAAAATATAATAAATAATATAAAAAAAACTTTTTAATATACAACGCTTTTATAAATGGACTAAAAAGTAGAAAATAATATTTCTCAGTCCCATAGAATTTGTTTTGATAACTTTTGATTTTGAAATTTTAGCAAAAGTCAGTATAAACAATCTATGAAATTGAAAATGAAAAACGTGGAGCGCATGCAATACAAAGCATTCGATTTAATTGACAATAGTCAAACTACATAACGTAGACCTAAAATTTCTACAGCGAAAGTACAAATTTGAGATCGATTTTAAGCGGTCGTTATTCATATACCCACATACATACATACATATATTACTTTTCATATCAATTCAAGTGTATTACATGCGCCCCACGCTTTTCATTTTCAATTTCATAGATTGTTTATAATGACTTTTGCTAAAATTTCAAAATCAAAAGTTATCAAAACAAATTCTATGGGACTGAGAAATATTATTTTCTACTTTTTAGTCCATTTATAAAAGCGTTGTATATTAAAAAGTTTTTTTTATATTATTTATTTTCTACTTTTTAGTCCTGTCTGAATAAAATATTGCAATAGATATTAAAATAATTCAACGATATTAATAGACACACATGCATTTACATATGTATGTACATACAAACGAGCACCAATTAATTTTATTTAAAGAAATGGCGTGTCGTCTATTTCCGCTGTAGCAAACGTAGTACATAGGGCGACATCTAGATGTCATCTACCTCGCCCTATTCACTACAGATGTCGCCCTATGCACTATGCTTTTTTATAGGAACTTTTCAAAGCAAAGGTTTTATGGTGTCGGACACACAACATTGAAAGTTTCTGGATCCACAACATTGCAAGTTTCTGGACACACAACATTGCAAGTTGATAAAAGTGTTGTAAAATTACCTTATAAATTAAAAGCATAAGTATCACAATTATGCGAAGTCCAATTCACGAAATCATTTCATCGATCTGAGTAAAAACTAAGTGCACAAACTCTATTTCGCGTTAATTGAAATCATGAAATGGTGTTCATTCATTCAGTTTCTACTCAAACGCATGAAATGATTTCATGAATTGGCCTACGCATAATGGTAGTAAATGACAGAATGAATTACAACAAACACATCCTTTTGACATAATGCAAGCCGAAAACGTTGGTTCAAATCAATCCGCAATCAAGTTGGACGTTTTGCCCACAAACATTGCAATTTTGCGAGCAGTCTCATTGTAAAATCCCATTTTTACAATTTCATAACTAGTTTCGGCTTACATTTATAAAATTCAACGAAAGCACGTACCTATTTCGGCTGATTTATCCATTTTCGGTTATTTAGTGTACAAAATAAACGCAAATTAAATGAGTTTGTACAACATGGCCATTATTGTGGCGATAAGTTTTACAACTTGCCAGAAAGTCCAAATTTTTTTATCTTTCATATAACCAAGACATAAATTCATTCAACAGGCCCACAAACGGTGCAATCTAGAGCAAAGCAATACCAAGTTGAACCAACGGTCGCTACGTTTATGGCTTTCTTTAAGAAAAATCGGGCGAAAATTTCAACTGCTCCTGTAACACTACTTATATAAGGGCCTTGCTATCATCCTCACATATGTTCATCAGAGTATACCAACGAAGGACGAGTTAATACAAGGAGATAGCGAGAGCACAAAATTACTCTAGACAAGTAAGAAAGTCTAAGTTCGGGCGGAGCCGAACATTAAATACCCGGCGCAAGTATTAAATATATGTTTTTTCACCTTTCCGAAACCTTCCGCTAGATGGTAAGCCGGGGTGTATCAATTTTGAGTAAATTAGCGTCCTTCAATTCAACCGTTATGTGAGAAGCGGCCGTTATTTTAGTCCGATTTCAATAATTTTCAACGTTTTGCTTATATGTGGCAAGCACAATAACCAAACCGAGTTTGGTACGAATTGGTAGAACGGTTACCCATATACGTATATGTGATCATAAGTGGGAGGTGCCACTCCCATTTTCCAAAATTTTACCATAAACGTATTTCTTTGTAAAGAATTGTTGCAAGCATCAATTTTGAATAAATTAGCTTTAATATTTACTGTTTTATCGAAGATTTCGCATTTCTCTAAATTACCGTTATATGGGATGCGGGCGTGGTTATTGTCCGATTTTAGAAAGTTTCGGCGATTTTTTATGCTGTACCAAGGCCAACAACTGTGCCAAGTTTGGAAGAAATTGGTGCCGCGGTTACCAAGATATACACATGTATCCATAAGTGGGCGTGGCTACGCCCGTTTTCCAAAAATTTATAATATGCTTATTTTTCGTCTAAAAATTATTGTAAATATCAATTTTGAGTGAATAATCTCCAGTAGTTACTAAAATATCGCAGTTTTCGTATTTCTGAAAATTACCTTTATATGGGAAGT
>NW_023458571.1:4242363-4247538 GCF_013731165.1 Rhagoletis pomonella
GAATCTGTCCTAGAAGCTAGAAGAAGTATAGCCGGTGGCAATTTCAAAATGGGTGAGCATCATTGTTCAACAGAAATCCTATATATGTACATAAGACTGAATCACCAAAAAAAGGTGCGGGTTTCCACCGGGATTAAAAAATCTATACTAATATATATTTTGAAATACGTTTTTTTTCTGTTCGCAAAGCTTGAGATCGGCTGTACCGTACTGTACTGAAATTTTGGTTATAGGTTCTGGATGGGTTTCTCATTGACTTAGGTGAAAAAAAAGTTTAAATACTTCTTAAAAAATGGAACTGCAGGACTTTAAAAATCCTATAGAATCTAACATACATGCCTACATAACAGCGCTGCTCACCTGAAAATCACAAATAAGACCGCCTTCTGCTGTTAATTTGTACGGCATACAGCACAAAATAAGGGTTATGTATACATATACACACGTGTTAATGTTAAGCTTAATGTTGATTCTTATGTTAAAAAAAATGTGTATATACAGTTCATGGATAAATAATGTAGGCAATTACATATGTATGTACAAGGCGCAACTAATATTGCTGTTAGCACCCTGCAAAAAAATGTGCGACTAATCTCTAAGGAGAGTATTCCGAGATTACTCTCAATCGGGTACAATTGGGCATTAATTAGTCGCAACTTGTCTCATACGGGTACTAATGGAGGTCAATTAGTCTCGACTCATCCCTTATGGGTATAATTGGATATCAATTATTCCCCAACTCATCTCTAACCGGTACTATTAACGATTTAATGATATGTACGCTCTTAGTCAACGAAATTTCATGTGCGGCGTTGGCACACAGAGAGAGTATTCGCCTAATCAAACTGAGCAGCCCGGTTCGAATCTCAGCTGGCGCAAATTTTTATTTTTATTTTTTAAAAGTGACTAGTCGCCTTTTATACCCTTTCGGGTATAAAGGTGAACAATTAGTCTCTTCATAGGACATGCTCGAACAAAAGCGAACAGTTCATTCCATATAAAGAGATCAAAAGTGGCATTAGTCGCATGTTCCTTTGCGATTGCTCCCGGAGTCATCCCGGATTAGTCCCATTTTTTGCAGGGCACTTACATTTGAATATGAATATTTATGTACATTGTACATACATATGTATGATTACGCTAGTGGTCGGCAAAAGTTAAACTGTGACTGTGTTGGTGAGAACAAGAGAACTGCTCCGCATGAGCAACCCAGTAGGAAATTACGAGGAGTGAAACAAATTTTAACTTATCAGTCCTCAATAAAAACATATAAATACATATATTTAACACATACATATGTACATATATGTGCATCGCTCATTTACTATAAAATTATCATAATCCCAAAAAAGCAAAAATCGGGTTAAGTATGCAAGAATGAACATTAGCTCTTTCTTATGATGTGTAAAAATTTCATAGCTGTAACGATTACCAGTAGCTCCCTAGAACAAAATCAGCCTTATCCTGAGTTTCGCCTGAAAAAAAATTCACCCTAAAAATGTTCATTCGCGCATAGAAAACTCACGGAAACAAATGATAAAGCTGAATATATATTAATGTTTTGCTTGGGAGTATATGTAAATTCAAAACGTTAAAACTGGCTTTATCGAGTTTTTAGTTTTTTAGTTATGAAATTATTGAAGTGCAACTCAAATAAAAAATTTTAAAATTCATTTGGATTCACTCACGTCAAATATTGAAAATTGAATTAAAAAAATTGAAATTCATGTTCATAAAAATTTTCCATATCATTATGAAATGATAAAAAATGTCTTTTAATCGCATACATATTCCCTTTAACAACCACTCTTTAATTCTTTGACAAAAATTAAAATTTTTTCATTAAAAAGTCGTTGTATTTCTTCTTCTTCTAAATTTTTCATTATGAAAAGAATCAAAATATCTTTGAATAGCATATTCTTTATTTTTTAAATGATTTATAACACAAAAGGCATTGCATGTCACCAAAAGCATGTAATATTTCTCGCAAGGCATTTTTGCATACAAGAAAGAAAGCGCAGCAGCCAAACACGATGGTGATTCGTTGCTCTCAAGCCAACGACTAAACGATAGAGCTTAATAATACGTGTGAGTAGATCTGCCACAATTGTAGTATGAAGCGCCGACCACTGGATTACGCATAAAACCCTGCTGCTATGTTTTTTTGTGCGTACTAAGTGAGCGCTATATTAAAAGCAGCAACTTGTATCCATCTGTGACAAAGATTCTATGTATATCGCAAAGCTCGAGAAGGGGCGTGGAACCTCCCATAATATATGTAGGAATAATCATGGTACAGTTCTGGAAGTCGGTATAAAGATATGTGAAATCCATTGCATACTCTTGGAGAAAATCTGGAGCTATTGGAAAAGGGGGCGGGGAACCTCCCATACAAACCTATCTTTTGATACTGCATACCTCTGGAAATGTTCATGACAGGGATGGAACTTGGTATGGAGATATATGAAACCCATCGCATACTCTTGGAAGAAAATTTGAGCTATTGGAAAAGGGGGCGAGGCACCTCCCATACAAACCGAACTTTCCATACTGCATAACTCTGGAAGTGTTCATGGAAAAGTACTGGAACTGGGTATTGACGTATATGAAATCGTTCGCATACTCTTGGAGAAAATTTTAGGCTATTGGAAAAGGGGGCGTGGCGCCGTCCATATAAACCGAATATTTCATACTGCATATCTCTGGAAGTGTTCATGGTTAGAGGACTGGAACTTATTATTGGCATTCCCACGACAGCTGGTTCTACGTACCGGAATGACTCGGGTTTTACGTTTAGGTCGGCGAAATCCGTCAAACGTTTCTCTATTCTAGGGGTACATCTGCTCCGTACCCTTCTGCTCACCGCTGGCATTGAGTCCAACCCAGGGCCAGAAACTTACACTTGCTGCGTATGCCAGAGACGACTGCACACAAAGTCCACCTCGTTCAGGTGCAATGCCTGCGACGGGCGGAGTCACCTCCGCAACTACTCGGGCCCACGTACGCACAGACAATGTACCACGTCGTCCGTGGCCCCATGCTGTGCGAACCGGACCGCCCCCACGGCAAACCACCACCCGTCCGTGCAGCACACAACTAACACATCCACACCCCAATACAACACAACAATAGATACGCACACAAACACAACTCCTAGTCCGTCCAACAATCTACTCGGTTTGTCAGTCCAGAATATACCGTAACGTGACATCACTCAAGTGCAACTCCTGCCTTGGCTGGTGCCACTTTAGGGAATGCTCAGAACTTCGCAGCAAGCGTGATTGGACGAGTGACTATGTGGGCCCCTGCTGAGCTGCCCAGTCGCATACCTCCCCAGCGACGCCGCCAACCACCACCACAAGGCAGCGCCCCCTTTTGCAGCACGTACAGTAGGGAGCCGGCAGGCAACACAACTCATTAACACTACACATAACAATCGGTCTCAGGTGCTACAGTTTAACTGTAACGGACACCAGAGCAAAATCGAGGAGATAACTGTCTTTATGGGAAGGCATGGAATATTAATAGCTGCGGTCCAAGAGACGAAGCTGCACGGCAATTCAACACTGTTGAATTGCGCCGGATACAGCGTACACCGTCGAGATCGCGAGCGAGACAATGGTGAGGGTCTAGCGTTTATCGCGCACCACACCGTGCAGTATCGTCTTATCGAAGCAGACATTGACCGCAGGGATAGCATCCTAGAATGTCAGGGAATTGCTATCCGGTCAGGCGATGTCGAGCTCGAAATATTTAACATATACATACCCCCTGTCACCAGCTGCCCGGCATGATATCACCCTGAAATAAGTGCTCTAATCAGAGTTGAAAATCGTATGTTAGTTGGCGGCTTTAACGCGCACCACGATATTTGGCACTCAAGCCTTTCAAATGATCGTAGGGGAATACATCTGGCTGAACAGAAAGACGATTCGACATTATGCACAATGAACGACGACGCACCCACCAGGATTATGGGCAGCTGCTGGAGATCGCCAGATCTAAAAATTGTCAGCGCTGGTCTGATCATGGCGACCTATGCTGACCCTAGCATCAGACCATCTGCCCATAGTCAACTCGATTGATAAACCTGCCGACTTTGCTTCCGCGGACCACCGGATCTATGTCAACTTTTCCAAAGCTGACTGGAAAGGCTTCGCGGATGTTACTGAAATCACCTTCACTGCAGTACCTATGTCAACCGACGTCCACATAGGTGAACGTAAATTCCGCAGGGTTGTCACTGCTGCTGCAACTCGCTTCATCTCAGCAGGATGTATTAAGGATCCACGTCCGAAATTTCCTGCTGAAGCGGCTGTTCTAGCCGATGTGCGTGACAACCTTCGTCAGGCCGATCCTGGAGATCCCCGTATCAGGGATCTCAATTCGGAGATTCGGCAACTTGTGAACGTACATAAGCGGAAGAAATGCGATAAGCATTTAAAGATCTGCAACTTCGCCTCTGGTGTGAGCAAGCTTTGGCCAACCGTGAGGTCGGTGTACAACCCGACGAAGCGTGACGACAGAGTCGAAATAGACTTTGGTGGCCACGCTTCGTCGGACCCGGAGCGATGCGCGAGCTATTTTAGCCGACAGTTTATTCTGCATCCTCCGGTGGATAAAGCCAAATATCGAGTGAGCAGAAGGCTGCACAAAACGCCAAAACCCAGTGTCCCTCTTGTTTTCACCAGCCGTGAGGTAAGGGTAGCCATAGGGAAGGCGAAAGCCTCCAAAGTCATTTGACCTGACGGAATATGCATGTTGATGCTGAAAAATTTGGGTCCTGCGTGAGTAGCGTACCTAACGGAGGTCCTCAACCTGTCTATGGCCACTCTCGTCATTCCAGACATCTAGAAAATTGGGGAATGGTCCCACTGCTCAAACCGGGGAAACCAGCCAACAAAGGAGAGTCTTATCGCCCGATAACCCTCCTTTTCCCGGTAGGGAAGACACTGGAGGCCTTGCTATTCCCGTATTTCACGAACCACCTGACCCCGGCGAAGCATCAGCATGGGCTCCGTAAAGTGCATAGTATAACAACAGCACTTAACGCCATAAACACTCAGATAACTCGTGGCCTTAACCGAAATCGTCCCTGTGAGAGAACTATTCTAGTAGCGTTGGACCTGTCCAAGGCGTTCGACACTGTCAGTCATTCAACGCTGCTAGAAGACA
>NW_023458571.1:4247638-4248738 GCF_013731165.1 Rhagoletis pomonella
TCATAAAAAGTGGACTTAGCAACATTTCACTCTAAGCTAGCGATATATATAAAATTGTAGTATTACCAACGGGCTTTTTCGAGCTTGTTCGTGCTTTTATGAAATTTTACTGAACGCCCATGCACGCACGAGTTCGCGCTGACAGCAAATATTTCGGCCCTGCGTAAGCCCGGCCCGTGCCCATCTCTAGTATAGATAAATACAAGCACATCGTCAATATATGTCACATGTTTATCTTATAATACATATCGTTACCTTAATTCACAAAATCCCTAACCAACACATTTTTCGAAACAGCGTTTATCACAGATTTTATTTTGGATGTATCAGCTTCAATAAAAATTTTAAAGCGTTAGTACCAAAAACAACGGAGTTACATTCCGCTTTTTAAAAAGCGCTATCTGTTTTTGATACTATTTTTAAAATGTTTTTTGCTTCTCCTGTTAAATAAAAGATTTTGTTGGTTAGGGCCTTCGTGAATTAAGGTAACGATATACATAGACAGAAGTACTTCAAATTTTCAATTTTGTGGGAAAACGCAATCAATTTCATTTGCAGTAGGAATTTCATTTGCAAATTTTATAGTTCATTTTATTGTTGTAAATTTACAAGTGCACCGAAATGTTCAAATGCAAGATCATATGCACAAGATTCTGAACAGCCCTACATATCTTCGCCATTTTTGGGAAGTTTAGTCATCTGTTAGCCTAAGCGTATTCTCTTTATTAAGTTCATTAATTGCAGGATAAAATCTCCAAAAACGTAAGTTTTGAATTACATCTCTATATTATTATACGTGCGATGAATGGAAGACTATCTAGGGCCAATTTCATAATGAAACACATAAAGTTCCTTTTGCAAAAGTTTCCTTTTAGTTAAAGTGTTATTTAAATGTACTTTAAACAAGAAATGTTTTCTTAATACAATGGCAATTGAATAATAACAAAAGGTTCGTTTAAATGGAAATAACAAAGTTGGCAATGCTGATCTCGGCAAAATTGCTCAGCTGATTGTCGTAAATATGTAGTTATAACTACGAAAATTACATACTTTTTTTCTTACAAATGGGACCTTATGTCATTTAAATTTCCATTTTGGGT
>NW_023458571.1:4248748-4272828 GCF_013731165.1 Rhagoletis pomonella
TTTATCTTTAAAGTGGCGTTAAGAAATCGATCAGCAAAATATAGCATTCTTTAAATTTTAAAATATTCTTTAATTTCATTATGAAATCAGCCCTTAGGGAGATGAATATGAGGCAACTTTAATAACATTTTAATTTCTCACCTGAGTTGAGGGTTTTTCCTAAAAGGCCTGAGCGCAGGTAGCAAGCATTGCATGTAACAAGACGAGAAGAAATTTAATTAAAATTTCTAATAATTGGCTTGTTTAATTAAAACAGGTAACATTTGAGCCGTTTATTTTGAAAGTGGCATAAGTTCCTTTGTTTTTTAAAATCAATATATGTACGGGTTTGCATTTTAGCACGTTTAAAAATATTGATGATATCTTTCGAAAATATTTGCTTGTATTTGTTATCATAGGAAACCTATATTTTTCTCAGTATAAAAAATTTCGTATAGTCATGGAAAAATCACTTCTCTTCATTAGGGTAAAAGGACTTATGCCACTTTCAAAATAAATAGTTTATAAAAAGTACTGACTTATATCAATTGAGTCCAATATATTTTAGTGAAGTGATGTTTTTAAAGGACAGTGATTTATCAAAACTGATGAATAAATTACATATGTATGTATATATATAATAGACTTATAATCTTTTTACTTTAAACCAGTGATTCCCAAAGTGGTCCAGGGGTCCACGAAAGACTCGACAGGGGTGCATGTTGGCGTGAAAAAAATATGGGGGTCCATGAGTTGTAAGTGGGGGTCCAAGAAAATGTACCTGGTTTCGATAGTAAAGAACCAAATGGTTGCTTGATAGCCTCTTTGTTTAACTTTAGTTTTTTTAGTGGTCTATTGTGCTCTTGACGCACTGCTGCACTTACCGTCACTTTGTGTTTTCATACGTGGGAAAGCCTTAAAGACCACCTGCAGACTAAAACGAACCGGATGTTGGTATAACAATGAGCGGGCGCGGCGGAAATTGCTGGCTGCAGAGATTTAAGCACTTGTGTATTTTCGATGCTACAGGATAGTACGCCCCCATTACCTTTGTTCTATAATGTTGAGTTCCCTGAGACTGAATGCTGGTTTAATTCCATCACTGAGATTGGACTCACACTGATGGCCCCAAAACTGACTGCGTCATGATCTGGGGTCTTTTTCGAAGTTAATGGTGATAAGCTTCACTTTTCTGTTGGGGAATCTTCCAGGCTGAGGTAATTGCAATCCTCAAAGCCATGGACTACGTGGTGGAACATAGGTGGAGGAGAAGGAGTTTACGTGTCTGCAGTGACAACCAAGCTGCACTTAAGGCATTGGCCAGCTCTCTAACTACTTCCAAACCAGTTCGGAAATGCAAGTCTCGACTAAAGTATGGTGGTAAATATAACGAGCTTGCTTTACTCTGGGTGCCAGGTCACTCAGGATAACCTGGTAATAAGATATTTGGCCAGAATTGGCTCAGACCAGGCATTCCTCGGTCCGCAACCAGTTTTAGCACACCTACTACTTTCGGCCATACTTCGCTCAGAAATGACTGGGGGGCATCGAGGGGATGAAGGTGGGCAGAACTCATGTTGCCTTCAATCTCAGAAGGTATATCTAGTTTTTTGCTGTCATTGAGCAGACGACACTGCAGACAACTTGTTGGACTGCTGACTAGTCACTTCACGTGGCACAAACACCTGACAGTGGTAGGCGTAAATGACAAGTCCATTTGCCCATCCTGCCTTGAAGAGGATGAGACGGTGGAACACATTTTGTGCTTCTTGCTTGCTTGGTTGTTTGTCATCGATTTTTCTATACTCGTTCTTTTCTCTATTGCCAGTTTCTGAATTAGAAGTTTTGCGTAAAGAGCTCAGCCGTTTTGTTGTTTTAAGTTTTGTGTTTTAAAAATGTGAGTGATAAATATTTTTCGCCTCACTTTAAAACTCGGGGCCATAAAAATTAAAATGATGCCATCAACACAAACAAACTATTTTACAAATACTCCACGTCACACGTGTTATGAGTGAGACGAACATTTGATGAGTTTAGGGTGAAGATAATGTAAATAACGCTAGGTCTCAAAGTGCTCTTAAAAAATATAACTCCTCAGAGCGAGAGAGTATTTTGATGTTTTACGAGCTCAGTTTTTTACAACCTGAAAGTGTGTAATCACATTATTTTAATAAATAGAAACAAAAAATAATAGAAAGAAAATACTGGCCACTCCGAGTTTAGATTTTGAATTCACCCGCGTTGCAAATTTACATAGTTAGATCTAATATTCGCATTAAATTTTTTTAAAAGCTTTGGGAATATTTAGAAATGTATCAGCAGGGGTTCCACAGAGACCAGGAAACAAAGTTTGGGAATTTCAGCTTTAAACGATCAATTATTGTATGTACGTTAGGGCGGGTCAATTTTTTTTCGACATCGTTCCTATCAGATTCGGATTCTACATGAAATTCTAAGAAAAAAAGCCCTTTAGACCATAGCTCTAAAATCAATTTCGAGCCTGCGCAATTTTAAAAGAAAATATCTTTAATTAATACTAAGTCCATAATCAGATTAATATTTACTAAAGTGTTAGGAATGTTTTTTTTTGTAATAAAGAGTTGAGCTCCGGAGTTTTGTGATATGAAAAATTCATTTCTGATATCTATTTTTTATTTAAAGAACCGCAAGGTGGCGCTTCAAAGCAAATCTACTATATATTTGTGGAAGTATGTATGTATGTATGTGCCAGGTTGCAGCCTAAACGGATGGACAGAATCGAATAAAATTTGGCCAAAATATTGCCATGACTCCTGGATCTATAATAGGGTAAAAAAATTGAAACTCGGCAAGGGGGGGAGGGGATGAGGGATACCTCCCATAGTGAAAATTTTTAGTCAGCTCTAACTTCGGAATTATAGCACATGAACTCGAAATTTGAAATGCACAGTTACCTATGGTAGGTGCTTATGGAAAGATATATGAATATAAATGAGTTTGTAAAAAGGGGCGTGGCACATCTCATAGGTTTGGAATCTTTTATCAGCTATAACAGCAGGCAGTATTAGTGATCTCAAATAAATTATAGATGATATGAAGTTCACCGGGTCATCTTCTATTCTTTAATATATACTACTTAAGTTAATATACGGATTAATATTTACTAAAGTGTTACGAACGTTATTTTTTTAATACAATAAGAAAAGAGTAACTATAATTTAAAGGAGTGGCACACAATGGCAAGAGTCGTCGCATGTGTGTATTCTTTCATATACATATATATGGGTCGTTCTTACCGTTATATATTTTTCATCCACTCGCTTATTCCTTACCGAAAATTTTAAATAAAAATTTAACAAGTTTTAACCACTGATACAGTACAGGTAGCAGTTTAAAATGGGTAACAGGGTAAACTTAATAAAGAAAATATTTTCTCTGGTTAAATTAATAAGCCTGCCCGGATAACACAAAATCCTAAGCTTAATAAACATTTAGTGTTATAAAAGTTTTATAAAGCTCTACTTGTAATTAGGAAAAATGCCAAAAAAAAATTATAAAATTGATTGATTGATTGATAAAAATAGAGAGGGAGTTATGGCTATGACAATAGAAAGTAGAAAAAAGATACCTCGTGTTGAAAGCAAAAAGGATCTAAAACCAAAAAAAAAAAATATAAATACATTGTTAATCATAAAAAAATTCAAAAATAATTTTGATATATTGTAAAATTTTATTTTTTTTTTTTGGTTTTTTAAAGCTAAAGTTTTATTTACTTACAGTAACGGACAAAAGTATTGGCACAGTGAATTTTTCGCAATATAGGCCAAGTATTTTTTAGAAAAATTCCAAGTATGCAGTTTAATAATCCATTAATTTTAGTAAAAAAAAATTAAAAACTTTTAAAGTAAAAAAATTAAAAACTTTGCATATATGTAATGCGAAAATTTGCTGTGCCAAAACTTTTGTTCGACACTGTACATATAAAAAAATACATACAGTAACTTCTCCCGTTACAATAGTAAAAATATGTAATTTGCTTTGTAGTGCAATCTTGCGGTTCTTTAAATAGATATCAGAAATAAATTTTTCGTATCAATAAACTGTGCTTCGGAGTTTGTGCTTTGTGGTTTGTATTAAAAAAAAAACATCCGTAACACTTTATTAAATATTAATCTGCATATTTTATCAATTCGTCGGAATATTTTTTTATGTATGTTACCGCATAACTTTGGACTACGTTATCCGTTTTCTATAATTCTTTTTTAAAGGAGAGGTGGTTCCTCAGAGGTAGTCTCCTACTAATTGAGTGTAGATCCGATAATTTGGCCACGAAGAAAATAACGGTACTCTTAAACGTATATGAGAATTTAAGTCGGTTTTGTTTTTTTGTTTAAAATTTACTCCAGTGTAAACAGCTTCTATAAAAGAGTCGTAGGCCATATTTTTTTGTTAGTTCAATTGTGGGACATTTGTATGAACTGCTTCGGCTAATACTTCGGCTTTTGTTCTCTTTTTATATCGAGGCTTGTGCATTGTTCGACGGGGTGATATCATTGCCAAACATGATAGTACTTTGTTTGCCATCAATAAAGCCTCACGGAGTTACAGTATTCCACATTGATGCGAGCCTGAAAAGCTTTGAATAATATTTGCGAGTATGGCTTTTAGTTTTTACCGCTCAGGTAGGTGGCAGGCCTATAGAAAATATTTCTTAGTCAATAATTTTTCAAATACTTTTCGTTTGACACCTATATTATAATACATACTTTATCTTCTTAACTTAATTAACTTAATTTTCGAAATTGGTGGCAACTCGACTCAAAAATATTTTCAGTAGTAAGCCTTCTTAAACCTTTTTAATTTGATACCCATATTGCAATATTTAATTTATCTTATCAATTTCATTTATTTAAATTTTGAAACAGGTGGCAACCCCCCTCAAAAATATTTTCGCCTGTAAGCCTTCATAACCGCTTTCTTTTGACACCCATATTGCAATATCTAATTTATGTCATTAATTTACTTATACTGAAATTTTTAAACAGGTGGCAACTCTCTACTTTTTTCTGGTTTTAATCATCCGGATATTATAAAAAACAAACCAAAAAAATAAAAATATTCAAATCGGTCAAGCCGTTTTCGAGTCTTAGCGAGGCTAACGGACAGCAATTCATTTTTATATATAAGATATCTTCTTTTAAAAATGCGCAGGCTCGAAATTGACTTTAGAGCTATGGTCTGGAGGAATTTTTTTCTTAGAATTTTATGAAGAATCCGAATATGCTAGGAACAATGTCGAAAAAAATCGATCCATACAAATTGACCCGCCCTAATGTACGTGTATAAATATATATGTTTGTATATAACTGGGATGTTTCACATCAACCGGGTCAGAGCTCTGTGCAAAATTCTTAGCAACTAAAGTAAAAATATAATACGTCAAAGTCCTCGTAAACGAATACCCTTTCGATTGCAAAGTGGCGGAATCTAAAATTCGAAATGGCGATATTGGTGACAGGTAATAAGATCAACGGAAATAAGGTCAATTGACTTTATTTCCCACCTTGGTGCGAAATAAAGTCAATTGACATTATTACCTTTTTAAAAACGAAATAAAATCAATTGACATTATTTCTCTTTCAAACATTAAATTTGCTTAGCTTCGCGGCGGGCCGCGTCAGCGCGCCACACCGCGCGCGTCGCGCTCGCGCCCCGCGTACCCCGCGCGACCAGCGCGCACACCGCGTCACGCTACGCCGCGGGCCCCCCGGCCACCCCTCCCCGTCTCCCGACGTGCTGTAGCGCAGGTAGATTAATTTTTTGTATACGTTGAAATAAAATTTTTATATATTTTAAACATCGAGGGCTTATATTCAATAATACGCCCTATCTGCACACTTTTCACAAAGATGAGATTCTGATATAAAAATCCACCTAAGCTTTAACTGTCATCAGTGATATTAATGCTACCTTATATAACGACAGGTAATAAGTCCCAGATGGTTTCTAAAATCAGAAATTAGTTTTTGTGCAAATTGCAGATAGAGGGTATTAATGAATTCAAGCCCTCGATATTTCACATTTTTATATTTGTAAGTTATTGGAAGCAGGGATGCCAACTTGGCTCAAACCGTGCCATTTGTTCCTATTTTATTTCAAATGGCACTTAATTTTTCAATTTGGCACAAAATGCCAAAATGGCACTTTTGTAAAAAAAAATAACATTTCAATACATTTTTGTGAAATCCTTTGCGTGCACTTCTTTTTCTCAACTAAAATTTTCTAATTTATAAAGGCTATTCAACTGGTTTATCTTATTTTATCATTGCACTTTTGTTTTGAAAATGAGGCTTTATTTTATTGCTAAATCTGAATGATTAAAAGGAATTACACCTTTTTTGGCACTTTTATTTTTCTATTTGGCACATTTTGGCACTTTTTTTATCCTCAATATGGCACCTCAAAACTAAGGAGAGTTGGCAGCCCTGATTGGAAGATTTCTGCTGTGTTTTGAGGCAACAACTTGTCTGCAGTAAAAAAGCATATAATTTGTGTTTCAAAAGTGTGTGAAAACCAATCCATTAACTTATATGATCTCGGTTTCGATATTAAATAATCAATAATTGTTTATACCCGCATTTTGGCACATTGGCTCGTTGAATGTGCCATCTAATAAATAGTGTCGTCGTTCTCCTTAGCTGCTTTTAAATGACTGCTGGCGGAGACATAAATACAGTGTAAGAAAATTCTTTTTCTAGAATTGTTTCCTTATAGAAAGGTTGGGTTCTTTTCCACCTTAGACATTCCGAATTCGTTCAAAATATGCTAATTTAAAACACAGAATTCTTTCAGTGCTCCTCCGGGGTTTTTGGACATGTACTGTTTCTTCAATTTAATAGTGTTCGCTTTATTTTTGTAGAAACGAAAAATGTTTTGCATGTTATGGATCATTTCTCCACTCTTTCTTCAAATATTTCTCGTATTCCAGCTGTACGCAGGCGTTTAGTTTTTCGCATCGTGTTTTTACATATTCGTAATTTATATTCTTTTTTTAATAGAATCAATTGGAGGTAGTTCATGATTGTGTGTGTGGATTAATATCACAACACTGAGGATTTGGCAAAAGCCTTTTTCATCTATTAAAAAACAACACTTACGGGGCAATGTTTATTGCAAGAACAACATTTTTTTCTATGAATCGACACACTTTAAGCATTGTTGACGCTATTTCCATTTGAATGAGGAAATAGCGTCAATGACTTTATTTCCAAATTTTTGTTGACTTTATTTCGCTTTTGAAAAGGTAATAATGTCAATTGACTTTATTTCGCACCAGGGTGGGAAATAAAGTCAATTGACCTTATTTCCATTGACCTTATTACCTGTCACCGCGATATTACTGTGCTAGGCAAAAGATGCTGAATTCGTAAATAAGCAAATACATTTAATAATTTCTTTACATAACTGATGCCAAAATGTGGGGTCATGACAAATTTTAATGCTTTTAGGGTCGCTGATTAAGAATCTGAAGTCCGATTTGCAAAGTTCAAAATGGCGGACTCAATATAGCGGCAAAAAATAAAATAAAGTCACTTAGATTCTCTTAAAACTTTTCAGTCGGAAGTTCTTAAGGTCGCTTAATATGAAATTCAAAATTTCGGATCCATATTGGATCTACCATTTGGTGACAGCTAAAAAGGTTAACGGAAATAGGGTCAATTGACTTTATTTCCCACCCTGGTGCGAAATAAAGTCAATTGACATTATTACCTTTTTAAAAACGAAATAAAATCCATTGACATTATTTCTCTTTCAAACATTAAATTTGTTGAGCTTCGCGGCGGCCCGCGTCAGCGCGCCACACCGCGCTCGCGCCCCGCGTACCCCGCGCGACCGGCGCGCACACCACGTCACGCTACGCCGCGGCCCCCGGCCCCCCTTCCCCGTCTCCCACCGTGCTGTAACGTAGGTAGATTTATTTTTTGTATACGTTGAAATAAAATTTTTATATATTTTAAACATCGAGGGCTTATATTCAATAAAAAACCCTCTATGTGGAAACTTTTCACAAAGATGAGATTCTGATATAAAAATCCACCTAAGCTTAAACTGTCATCAGTGATATTAATGCTACCTTATATAACGACAGGTAATAAGTCCCAGATGGTTTCTAAAATCACAAATTAGTTTTTGTGCAAATTGCAGATAGAGGGTATTAATGAATTCAAGCCCTCGATATTTCACATTTTTATATTTGTAAGTTATTAGAAGCAGGGATGCCAACTTGGCTCAAACCGTGCCATTTGTCACTATTTTACTTCAATTGGCACTTAATTTTTCAATTTGGCGCAAAGTGCCAAAATGGCACTTTTGTAAAAAAAATTACATTTCAATACATTTTTGTGAAATCCTTTGCGTGCACTTCTTTTTCTCAACTAAAAGTTTCTAATTTATAAAGGCTATTCAACTGGTTTATCTTATTTTATCATTGCACTTTTGTTTGGAAAATGTAGCTTTATTTTATTGCTAAATGTGAATAATTAAAAGGAATGACATCTTTTTTGGCACTTTTATTTTTCTATTTGGCACATTTTGGCCCTTCTTTATCCTCAATATAGCACCTCATAACTGATTGGAAGATTTCTGCTGTGTTTTGGGGCAACAACTTGTCTGCAGTAAAAAAGCATATCATTTGTGTTTCAAAAGTGTGTGTCTCTACACTCTTTCTTCAAATATTTCTCGTATTCCACGTGCGCAGGCGTTTAGTTTCACGCATCGTGTTTTTACATATTCGTAATTTAAATTCTTTTAATAAAATCAAATGGTGGTAGTTCATGATTGTGTGTGGATTAATATCACAACACTGAGGATTTGGCAATAACCTTTTTCATCTATTAAAAAACAACACTTACGGGGCAATGTTTATTGTAAGAACAACATTTTTTTCTATGAATCGACATACTTTAAGCATTGTTGACGCTATTTCCATTTGAATGAGGAAATAGCGTCAATGACTTTATTTCCAAATTTTTGTTGACTTTATTTCGCTTTTAAAAAGGTAATAATGTCAATTGACTTTATTTCGCACCAGGGTGGGAAATAAAGTCAATTGACCTTATTTCCATTGACCTTATTACCTGTCACCCTACCATTTACCACAGGAAAGCTAAAATCGAACGTACATATGTACGTACATGGCCTATGAGTACGGTGACCATCCGTCCTTTATTTTAAAGGACAGTCCTTTATTTTAACCCCCTGTCCTTTATAATTTTTTTCAAAATAAAGGACGCCTTTTGTCCTTTATTTCTTAAACTGTCCTTTAAATCAGCTCTGCATTTTTCAGAGGTAAATTTTTAAACACAGAATATGAAAACTAAAAATGTCCCTTATAAAATATAATGAAAACCTTCGCCAGTTCGTTTCGCACTCCACTTAAGGGTTTTTATTTAATAGGTAATCTTTTCACAATCTATAGAGCACAGGGAAAGTTGTGCCCAGGATCGTGTTGCACGCTGAATTTACAGTTCCACTGCTGCACAGTGGTTCAAAACTGGCATTTAGTGGTCGTAATTCACTGGAGCCTTCATTTTTTTCACTTAATTTGATCATTTGTTTTATGAAAGCTTATAATATTTGCAAGAGACCTGTTGAGCCTAATCTGTAAATTTTTACTTGATTATATTAATATTTTTCTGTGCAAAATGCACAGTTTTCCAGTTAATAAATGTTACATAAGAAAGACTAATCGAAAACAATTTTATAATTCCCCAAAACGAAAAAATTACAAAAAAAATGTTTGAAATGTTATAAAAAATGTTCACCGAAATAAATTACTTTTTTTTGGGTTTTTAGTAAAAATTGGTTCAAAAATGAAGACTACGGTGAATTATGAACATTAAATTCCAATCTTGAACCATTGTGTGCCGGTTTCGGCATGCAGTATGAATTATGGTAAACGCATTTTGGCAGCAAAGGATGGCGAAGTCCTTGAAAAGGACTTTGGCTTCATTTTTCGGAATCGGTCAATTAAATGGTAAATATTTTCATAAATCATTTTGAAAGAAAAATGTCCTTTATTTTACGTAGGTTAATATGGTCACCGTACCTATGAGTAACATTCTTATCTCGAATAACAATAAAATTCTTAGAAATGTAAAAATATACAATTTTTCTGGTTCACAAAATAAATGTTTTCATTTTTTTACGTTTTTAAATTAAAAGGACGAAATTCAAGGATATGGTCATGTGTGTATTAATCCTTAACCTATAATTTTTAAAAAATTAATACTGCAAATTTGCAAGGATACTCAAGAACAAAATTTTAAAAGAACATTTTCAATACCTATTCGTCCTTATGTACCAAAAACTTTAATAATTTTCAATTCTACAGAATTTTGTCTTTCATTTGGTATCCATATATTGTTATTCTATATTGCACTGAATTTTTTAAACTAATAAAATTTTTGAAGTTTCAAAGTCTTTAAAAAATCCTGACGCCAGAGAAAGAAACTAAAAACGCAGTTTTACTATATTTTGTGCTTTTGCTCGGTGTAATCCATGTTATTATTAACTCGATTTTTTTTATGGACATATGCCACTTTCAAAATAAACATTTTCGTCATACCACTCCTTAATAAAACTTCTACTTCTATCGAACAAAACCGCAGTAGTTCTCAACACTAACTCGTTCTTTTCTTAATGTGGCTTATAAATGCCACTTTCAAAATAAACGCCTATAGAGCAATAAGTAGTTTTCATCCGTTTTTTACGTGCACACTTTTTTGTAATAACGATCAAAGCAATTGGAAATCGATTAATTATGTGTTATTCACTTGTTTATGCAACAATAAAATAAAAGTTGCGTTCCCTAACTCGCAAGTTGAAAGAATTTACAGGAATTTACCAGAAAGCGTTCCCGTACTCGGGTCTCTGGCTTCTTTTACCTTTTGACAGTTTTACAGGTTTTAACCCAGAAAATTTGGGGAACGCAACTAAAGAAAGCACTGCCGAGTGCACACAGCGATAGGGCATAACGGTAAAATGTAACGGGACTTTTTATTCGGCGTACACGTAAAATTTACGTATATTAGGAATGCAGGGTTAATATCATTGTACACAGGAGCCAATACATTTTTTAATAGTTATGATATTTTTAACCGACTTCGAAGAAAGGAGGAGGTTATCAATTCTATAATTCTTTCTTCATCGGAAAGGTGGTACCTCTACGGTGGTCCCATACTAATTTGGTTTAGTTCGATCAATTGATCATAAAGAAATTAGCGGTACTCCTTAAATTTTTATATGCGAATTGAAGTCGGTTTTGTTTTTTGCTTAAAAACTTCTTGTATGCTTAAAAAGTGCTCGTTGAATATCAATAATGAGATCATTTCTAATTTTAGTGTTTAAAGAGCGAAAGAATAATTTAGATTTCATTATACCCGAGCGCACTTGTTCACAAGGGTATTATAACTTTGTTCACATAACGGTTGTTTGTAACAGGCAAAACAAATCGAGATAGATATAGACAAATGTATAAATTAATGATCAGAATGAAAAGAGAAATCGATTAAGCGATGACTGTCTGTCCGTCCGTCCGTCCGTCCGTCCGTCTGTGCAGACGATAACTCGAGTAAAAATTGAGATATCTTAACGAAACTTGGTTTCTTTCGGGTGTAGGACGGATGGTATTGAAAATGGGCAAAATCGGACAATAACCACGCCTTCCTCCCATATAACGGTAATTCTCAGAAATACGAAAACTGCGATATATTTGTAATTACTGAAGATGATTCACTCAAAATTGATATTTACAATAATTTTTATACGAAAAATAAGAATATTATACATTTTTGGAAAATGGGCATAGCCAAGTCCACTTATGGTTGTGTATATCGTAAACGCAGCACCAATTTCTTCCAAACTTGGCACATTTGTTAGCCGTATGCTCCAGACCAAATGACCGAAAATTTTTAAAATCGGACAATAACCATGCCCACATCCCATATAACGGTAATTTGGAGAAATACGAGATCTTTGATAAATCAGTAAATATTTATGATGCTTGCAGAAATCCTTTACCAAGAAATACGATAAAATTTTGGAAAATGGGCGTGGAACCGCCCACTTATGATCACAGATATGTGTCTCGGTAAGCGTTCTACCAATTTGTACCAAGCTCGGTATGGTTAGTGTGCTTTCCACATAAAAGCAATACGTTGAAAATTATTGAAATCGGACTAACATTACGGCCGCTTTGCGTATAACGGTAAATTTCAGAAATGCTTGAAACTTCAATATTACGAAATTTAAGGACGCTAATTTACTCAAAATTGATACACCCCGGCTTACCATGTACGGTAGCTTTCGGAAAGGTGAAAATCATATATTTAATACTTGCGGCGGGTATTAAATGTTCGGCTCTGAACGAACTTAGGCTTTCTTACTTGTTGCTTTATTTTTATTTATGCCTTTTCCTTTTTTTCACCTTTGTACGTACTCACCTTTACTATCATTCTTGTCACAAACAAACAAAACAAAAAGAATACCTTTTTAATACCCTTAAAGATGACAAAAGTCGTGTTTTTGCAAAAACGTTAATTTGATGGCAGATTCCGGTAGGATACCCACTCAGTAAGATTCCTTGTTCAAAAAAAAATTTTTTGAGGCGACAAACCCATAGAGACAGACGTGGTAGTTCTAGGACTAAAGTTAGAAAAGCGAAGATTTTGTCATCGGTTTCGGCAGAATATCTATTCGTAAATAACATTTGTTCCACAAGTTTTTTATTTTACTGAGATGGCATATATTCAGAGATGTATTGATGTTATTGATTCGCTGGTCTGTTTATTTAAGGCTAGTTATTCATGAGCACCAGGCCCCCGACTCACCTAAATTACACAGACCTATTAGATCCTTCATATTGAAGACCGTCGAAAGACTACTAGACCTATATATTAGGGATGAGCTGAGACACGCAACTCCATTTCACAACACTCAGTTTCAATTTTTATTTTATATTTAAACTAGCAGACTCGGGGAACTTCTTCCCGCCCAAAATAAATTTTTGTTTATTACAACTTTTCAACCAACAATTCACGTCTACGATTTCCATTGGCACATTCATCTGCTAAGATTATGGTTTGGTGGTCATTTGCCGCCTTAAATAACCTAACGATAGTGTTATGTCCGTGAAGAAGTTCTTGAAATTCTCCAATTGTGCAGCATTTCATAGCACGGTTAATCGCAAAATGAAATAAATTTGAAGAACTTTTTTCTCTTCACTCCCTGGCGTTAGTGATAGAACTTTTTAGAAAAGTATCGATACTAGTACTCATATAAAATACTATAAAAAAGAATCGATGCCAGTACACATACTTGCAAAAAAGTATCGATAATACTCGTACTTGCAAGTATTCTCAAAGCAAACGCAAAAAGGAAAAAAAATCACATTGCTTTGCTTTTTCACCCCTTCCAATTTGTAAATGGAATAGTGACTGTTTTTAATAGTTTTAATCTAATCTAAAGGAGTTTTTGGAAAAAAACTTCCAATAAGATTAGTTTTACATTCTTAAATTAAATGTGTATAGCAAAAAGCTTATTTCAAGTTTTTAAAAGCAAATATTTTATGATTGTTTGACGCGTATATGTATTTATAAAAAACTTTACTTTGAAAATGAAATGCAAATGTAAAAGACGAGAAGCAAATGGGGTGAAGCCCATTCTCTATAGGAAATATAAGCTCTCTTTCGTAAAATTTTTCTTCAAGAATGGGCTAGATTTCGATTTCACAACGAAGGTAGAATACATGGGTTAGCGACGGCTGCCTAATGCTGGAGAGTGGCCAAGTTCTCGAGTCGGAAGACCACCCTCTTCCACCATTCATTATCAAAAGGTGAGGCAAGATATTAGTTTTTCAATTATTTAAATATTTTTAACAGAAGCCAATGTTGAAATGACCGCTGCATTTTCTTCTAGGTTGTGTAAAAATTTCATAACTAAGTCAATTACCAGTATCACTAGAACAAAATATGTATTAATTATTAGTATGGAGTATACATATCGTCGCCCGTGTGCCATAAACATGAATGTTTAGAAATTAAAATTTGGGGAAATCAAATTTGAAAGTTTTTTTTTTACGAGACTTAACTCTACATTTATGCAATTGAAAATGTAAAATAGTATCGACCCCTTGCGCAAAAATATCATATGTTACATTTTTTACGAAATTGACTTTTTGATGCAACTTTGTTTTACAACCCATAACGCATCACCGCTTCAAATATTACGGCTTAAATCCCAATAGCTACCCCTAACTTTGACTGTAAATTTTTATCGTATGTGACAATGATTTGCTTCTTCTAGGCGAAATTATCATAAGAAGAAATGCTAAGAAATTAGAATGTAGAGACCTTTCTACAAAAAATCTTGCGTTTAGCTATATTTCTCAATTATCCAGCAAATCTAAACTTTGGTATTGATGGTGCTAGCTAAAGCAGAGAAAAATACAAAAAATACTTTCCTGTAAAATTTGGTTTTTGTAACATACGATAATTCTGGGCTTTGGTATAACATAGAACATCCAAAGGTTAACCAAGTCAACCTAATAGCTCAAAGCTCATAAATTTGCACATTCATGCTTCTGGCGTGAGCGTGACGATATGCGAAGTTAAAACTTTAAAGGCGTTTTTCTCGGGGTTTCGGTTTTTTTGAGTTATGACAGTATTGAAGTAAATGAGCTTTATGTTCATTTTCATAACATTCATATTGGATATTGAAGTTAATATTCGAACGTTCGCCACAATATTTATTGGGTAATTAAAAAAAATTACTTAGAAAATTCTTACCTCGTCGATACTTTTCGGCACTCGCGATATTTACTCAGTACTTGTGAAAAAGTATCGAGTTCTCGATACTACTCAGTACTCATGAAAAGTATCGATATTCTGTACTCGGTACTCGTATCGTTCTATCACTACCTGGCGGCAACAATGATCCGGTTCTATGGTGAATCTGTCCTAGAAGCTAGAAGAAGTATAGCGGGTTGCAATTTCAAAATGGGTGCGCATCATTGTTCAACAGAAATCCTATGTATGTACATAAGACTGAATCAACAAAAAAAGTTGCGGGTTTCCGTCGGGCTTACAAGATCTATTATATTTTAAGACGTCCACCAAAATATTTCGGAAAAATTTTGAGATTTATGTGAGCTGGACCGATTTGAAAATACCTCCCAAAATGGAGCTTTTATGAATAAAAATAGTTTCTTAAAGAACTTTTTGAAAAAAGTAACCTCAGTGACAAAACAGATTAAGCTTAAAAAATCTGCATAAAAATCTTTTCAACGGAATCGTAATAATGGGATTTTTGATGCTGCATTTTTACTTTTTTCAAAAATTTATTTACGAAAATCTTGAATAACTGGGCCAAAACTATTCTGATTTAGACTTATGGGATCTCAGTGGAAAGGAATTTTTCCATGTTTTTATTTCTGTCCAAAAAAGTCATTCGTGTTCCAATTTTTATTTTATTTTTTCAAATACCAACACATCTTTATTTCACATTGAATGACGTTCGTACATCCTACCTTTCTCTTTCATCGTTTGAATGAGTTTATTAGCAAAGAAATAAAAAGGGTGGGAAAGTGCCTTTCCAATGACACCTCACAAGCCTAAATTGGAAGAGTTTAGGTTCAGTTATTCAAGTTTTTCTTATACCAATCTTTGAAAAAAGTTAAAAAACAGCATCAAAAATCTCATCATTACGATTCCGTTCAAAATTTACTATAAGACTTGGTCTTTTGAAGGACAACAGCAATATAAGTAACTAAACAGATTAGAGGTAATATTAATATTAGTGCAGGAATTGTTGAATTTTATGAACAGTCTGGCAGAGTTTTTAAAGTTGTATGAAGGCAGGATTAAGTCAGAAGAACGTTCTGACTTTGGAAAAATAAGTTTGTCATACAGATAACGTGGGGTTCTCATATGTATAAGTTTATAGAGGAAAATGCAGTTCCTGGCTTTTATATAGTCTGAGATATCACATCCCAACAAAGAAGACTTCCAAGCGGATATATGGTCAAATTTCCGTAATCCATACACATACCCGGTAACATAATTAAATAGAATGTCAATTTTGTGAGCATTACAGTCAAGCCTACTATATTCCAACTCAGAGTTCGTAAATATCGGTATGATTAATTGTAGGGCAAGTTTACACCTAGGACTAACTGAAGTAAAATATGCAGATTGCCTGAGGTACCTAAGGGTCCCATAAATTTTGTTCTCAACAGAGGCAGTATGATCTGTACAGCTAAGAGATGAGTTGATGAGAAATCCCAAGTTAGTAAATTTACTGACCAACTTTAATGAACAATTGTCTATACGGAGAGCTGGAATGATATCATAATTAAATTTTGTCTTATGCACGGGTAAAACATATGATTTCTTTGGATTTAGGCAAAGTCCGTTTTGAGTGGCCCAGCGGGAGATATAGTCTATATCATTGTTTAAATTAGCAACAACCGTATCTATGTCATCAAAGGAAACAGATAAATAAAGCTGAATGTCGTTAACATACGCATGCATTGTTGCAAAATAACATGTTAATAAAATGCCATTTACAAAGATACTAAATATTAAAGGACCTAAGATAGATCCTTGGGGAACACCACACTTCAAGGGCTTAATCTGCGAGGTTATCGACCCAATTTTTACTCGTTGGGACCGGCAATTTAAGTAGCTAACGATAAAGCTGAATCACCAAAACCGAAATAAAATTCGAGCTTGGAGCAAAGCAGTGAATGGTCAACTGAGTCAAATGCTTTAGAAAAATCAAGCAAACGTAAAAGAGATAATTCACCTTTGTCAAAAGAAACTCTCAAGTCGTCCGTAATTTTAATCATTGCAGTTGAGCATCTATGCCCCGCTCTAAACCCAGACTGAAGAGGAGACAAAAGATTATTTTCAGAAATGTGTGAGGAGATTTATTCTGCCATCAGCGGCTCACTTTTGATAATGAGGGAAGAACACTTATAGGACGGAAATCACTGGGGGAACAAGCAAGTTTACTTTTCACAACCGGACAAACACAAGCGATTTTCCACGAATCGGGAAAGTAGGATGTGGTAACGCAGTGGTTAATTATATGTGTTAAAGTACTTATAATATAAGGGAGAATCAACTTTATAAACCGAACAGGTATGCCATCATCTCTCTCCAACTGCGTTAGATTTAATTTTGAAAATGTGTTTAGCCACATCCGACTCAGTAACAGCTGAGAACACGAAAGGAACGCCAGAATAAATTGCAGTACTACAAGGGGTAAATTTATATAGGGGAACACGATACACTGCTAAGAAACGCATCGTTCATGCTATCCACATCTAATACGCATTCTGATTTTTCTTTGGCCCAGACTCGGTGATTTTTGATATTGCGCCATAAAGTTCCGGAGGACAGAGAGGAATGGAAATACCTCTTCTTTTCACACCTTACAATTTGTGTAGCTTTGTTTTTTGCTGTGCGAATATCTCAACTAGTTTTACTACTATTTGATTTCCAAGCACGATATGCTTTACTGCGGGCTTTAATAGCTCTAGTTTTGCCATATCGAATTGGAATGTGAGCGTTGAAGGCGGACAGTAGGTTACAATTAAGGAATTCAAGTTTTTCATTAACGGTCGGAAGATACCAGCAGCTACGCCAATCGGTGCTATCTAGATCCAAGACAAGAGCATTTGTATCACACGATCGAAAATCTCGAAACGTAAAAATCTCATAGTAAGAACAGCTAAATTTTATATTAAATTTTAAAACAGATGAATTGTTAGACACGATAAAGTAGTCGCTCGCGCCCCGCGTACCTCGTGCGACCGGCGCGCACATCACGTCACGCTACGCCGCGGCCCCCCGGCCCCCCTTCCCCGTCTCCCGCCATGCTGTAACGCAGGTAGATTTATTTTTTGTATACGTTGAAATAAAATTTTTATATGTTTTAGACATCGAGGGCTTATATTCAATAATACCCTCTATCTGCACACTTTTCACTTGAGCTTCTGTTATAGAAATCCACCTAAGCTTTAACTATCATCGGTGATGTTAATGCAACCTTATATTACGACAGGTAATAAGTCCCAGATGGTTTCTAAAATCACAAATTAGTTTTTGTGCAAATTGCATATAGAGGGTATAAGTGAATTCAAGCCCTCGATATTTCACATTTTTATATTTCTAAGTTATTGTAAGCAGGGATGCCAACTTGGCTCAAACCGTGTCAATTGTCCCTATTTTACTTCAAATGGCACTTAATTTTTCAATTTGGTACAAAGTGCCAAAATGGCTCTTTTGTAAAAAAAAATAACATTTCAATTCATTTTTGTGAAACCCTTTGCGTGCACTTCTTTTTCTCAACTAAAATTTTCTAATTTATAAAGGCTATTCAACTGGTTTATCTTATTTTATTATTGCACTTTTGTTTTGAAAATGTGGCTTTATTTTATTGCTCAATGTGAATGATTAAAAAGCAAAAAAAATTACACCTTTTTTGGCACTTTTATTTTTCTATTTGGCACATTTTGGTCCTTTTTTATCCTCAATATGGCACCTCATAACTAAGGATAGTTGGCATCCCTGATTGGAAGATTTCTGCTGTGGTTTGGCAACAACTTGTCTGCAGTAAAAAAGCATATAATTTGTGTTTCAAAAGTGTGTGAAAACCAATCAATTAACTTATATGATCTCGGTTCCGATATTAAATAATCAATAATTGTTTATACCCGCATTTTGGCACATTGGCTCGTTGAATGTGCCATCTAATAAATAGTGTCGTCGTTCTCCTTAGCTGCTTTTAAATGATGTCGTCACAAATTGCTGGCGGAGACATGAATAAAGTGTAAGAAAATTATTTTTCTATAATTGTTTCCTTATAGAAAGGTTGGTTTCTTTTCCACCTTAGACTTTCCGAATTCGTTCAAAATATGCTAATTTAAGACACAGAATTCTTTCAGTGTTCCTCCGGGGTTTTTGCATATGGACTGTTTCTTCAATTTAATAAAATCAATTGGTGGTAGTTCATGATTGTGTGTGGATTAATAGCACGACACTGAGGATTTGGCAACAACCTTTTTCATCTATTAAAAAACAACACTTACGGGGCAATGTTTATTGTAAGAACAACATTTTTTTCTATGAATCGACATACTTTAAACATTGTTGACGCTGTTTTCATTTGAATGACCAGGGTCAATTGACCTTATTTCCGTTGATCTTGTTATCTGTCGCCAGTCGCAAGTTTGCATTGAAATCGCCACATAATAATATTTTCGTAGTCAGCTACGAAAGCGGAAAGGGATGATAAAAACGGATTAAGGGATACACACTTTTTTGGGTTATACAAACACGAAATAAGAGCCTTATTAAAACGGTCAGACAATTCGTTACAAAAGCTCCACGCACCCGTCGTTCGATTCACATATAGTGCGCATGCTAATGTGGTTCTTGCAATAAATAGCAACGCCACCGCCTTTTTTACTAACCCCGTCATTGCGCACTAACTTATAGCTATTAATGTTATAGTAAGCATCACACACATCACTGACAAACCAAGTTTCGGATATACATATAATGTCAACACCTGAGGACCGAAAAACCTATCTCACATAATCAATTTTTAAATTGTTTAGGCTGCGCGCATTAAAGTCAACCACCCAATTTAAGACCACTCTGCTAGGAGCGTAGAATATTCAACATAGCAATACTGTTGTCATTAACGCCATTAGTTTTGGTACTCAGAGACAACATACAAGCGGCAAACAAAAGCAACCTTTAAAAGAAAATAAAAACCACCAAATAAACGTTAACGGCAAAAAACAGAAAGATGAACCAGCTTTACATAATTCATAATAATATTAAAACAAGGCACATAAGAAGATAACATAAATCCGAGTTGAAAAGAGTACAGCGTGGCAATATACAAGTTTAAGATCATCATGCTTGTACATTTTTACTCCCGAAGAGTCTGTAGAAGTCTTTATAAATACGTATCCACGCAATGTGAAAGCGGAGACCAATTTACCCGCTCTTCTTAGTCGAATTGCTTCTTGCATAAGAGATTTTGTACGCCTTCGATATTTGCCAAAAGCACGAAGAGTACGGTTCCGATCATGCGCAGTGTAGAATTTAACGATAATCGCACTACTAGGGCTGTTGTTGGTTGGCCTGGAGCGAAAGATGTCACGTATTTGCGGTACCAAGAAATCATCACAGAGGCAAATCTGGTTAAATATACTCTTTAAGTTTTCTCCTTCGGAAAACGGTAATCCAAATACAACGGCGTCAGAAGATTCCTCAGGCGAATACGAGTTTACTCTCTCTAGTTGTACACGCAAACTCTGCACCTCACAATCAAGCAGCTATTGCCTAGTTTCTAATGCAGCTATATGTTCAGCAGATTCTGTTAGTTTGATGGAGAGAACAGAAATCTCCATATCAATGTTATTGAAAAGAGCACGCTCCGATTTCACAATTTTGTTAGAGAGACCTTCAAACAGAGATTGGAGTGTATCGGATTGACGTTGTACCTTTTGCTCAAGCTCTCTAAGTGCAGTTAGGATAGATGGTAGAGCTGCACTCTCATCCAGTTTCGCTGCTTTAGAAATTGGAGAGTCTTTGCTCAAGCGACGTTTAGCAGCGCAGGGGGGGCAGGGGGGTTTAGGGCCAAGTTCTGCATCAACAGAAGCAGCATAAGCAGTTTTTTAAGCGTTTACACCTCAGCTTGAATCGAATCAAATGACAAACACCAACACGTATATTACCAAATTTAGTTTCACCAGAAAACGCAATACACAAGTATATCATGCGCGGAAAACCACGTTGAAAATAAGAAAACGCAGAGCAAAATAAAACACGTCTGTACTGTATGAATGTTGACTTATTATTTTTTTGAGGGGATAAAAAAAAAAATCTTTAAGATTTAAATTTATAAAAAACTCCATTTTTGGAAGTATTTTCAAATCGGTCCAGCTCACGTAAATCTTGATATTTTTCCGAATTATTTCAATGGAAGTCAAACAACATAAAACATAATAAATTTTATAATTCCAATTATGTCTGATGCAGTCTAATGTACATACACTGACTTATTTCAGATGAAACTCCTTAAAAAAGCCAGTTTCATGTAAGCAATTTGAATGAAAAATGGTCTTTTTCTGTCAGGTCCCCTATTAAATTCAAGTAAAAAAATAAATTTACATTAAATTGCTTCCAGGAAACAGGCTTTTAAGGTATTTCGACAGGTGGTGATTTGAGATTTGCCACTGCACAACTCAACCCTGCAGCCGGATTCCAGCATTCGCTATCGCAAATTTTGATCACTAAAAATCTCCAAAAGAATAGCAGGCGCACATAACAATATGCAACACCTAGTTACATGCTCCTCATACTACCAGCTTTGGTTGACTACACATTACATCTGTTACTTTTATGTTGCGTGTTTTTAGGCCGCACTGATTTTCATTTAGAGAATTTTGACGGTGGAAATTTAGCATGGCGATTGTCAGAATTCCACTGCTGGTGTCTCCGAATGAAGCTTTAACGCATAATAATGTTAGCAAATCACATCCATTTGGCCAATCGTAACACACGAGAGTTCGATATTCTCAATGGTTCAACAGGTCGATTTAGTCTGACATTCACGGCATTTACTTGTCGAATTTTAGTAGTTACTCGACCTCAGCACCACCTGGCAGCTGTTTTTTGCAGTTAGACTGCCTTTACCGTTTCCAATACATGTTTTGAATATTCGCCAAATCGGATCATAAAAAAAGATTTTTAGTAATACCTGAACTCCAGCGCCAAATGGCGCGTTAAATTGTGAAACTAAACTATCCAGAGACCCACTCAAACACACACAGAAAACCTAGCTAAAATCCCTCCAGCCATTTAGGGTTCACTCCCAAACATACCTACAGAAGAATTATATACACATTCAAAGATAAGTAAAAGTCAGTACGTTTGCACTTTGTCATGCCCTCTTTTCAAAGATCCCATTTTTATTCATGAGAACGCGATTGATTTCATATATCTCCATACCCAGTTCCAGTTCTTCCAGAGATATGCAGTATGAAAACTTCGTATTTTATGGGAGATCCCACGCCCCTTTTACAATAGCTCCAATTTTTCTCAAGAGTATGCGATTGATTTCATAGACATGGGAGAGCCACGAAATCCCCGAAAACAAAATCCCCAAACACAAAATCCCCAGCTTCAAAAAAATCCCCAAATACATTATCCCCAAAATCAAAATCCCCAAACACGAAATCCCCAAACTTTTTCGGTGACAGTGACACAAAATCCCCAAACACAAAATCCCCAAACTTTTGAATAAATGATATTACCGATCATGTAAACAATAGCGCACGCCGAGTCTTACCTTTGTCCTGATTCGTAGTTACATACACCCGATTTACATGATTCAAGTAATAAGTCAGCCTTCTTGCTTTATTTTCTGTCACTCGGCTATCTTAAGCAGGGATCACACGATTTGTAAGTTTGTACAGATTTGTACATTTTGACAGTTACATAGTGAGGTTTTTTTTATTATGCTTAACTCATTCTCGATACAAATTTCTAGACAACACCACTCTGTGGCTGCCCAAATGTACAAATCTGTACAAATATACAAATCGTTTGATCCCTAATTTATATAAAATTTTTAAGGCAAATTTTCAAACAATCAATTTAAATCCTTCCTCTCGCTGTTACTACTTCACCTGGTATAATTTCACCATGACTTGAACCGTGTAAAACCCGTCATATATACATAGTTTCAATTTATGGCAATATATGTATGTACATATGTGTATTTATGTATATACATACAATATTCATACCGTTATGTTATCACAAATTCTTTCGCATAACATTTCGTCATACGCTTTATCACTGTGCGTGGATTTGCCTGCAACTAAGTATAATTGTAATAAAAAGCATTGTTCTGAAGTAAATTTTGTGCGAAATATTATTAAAATTTTTTATTAAAATGGAAGTAGTCGTTATAAAATCTAACAAAGGCAATAATAAGGTATATTTGGATGGATTTGATTACCATTTTCATTCCAAAAATAAAAACCGAGAGTTTCGTTGGTCTTGTGCGCATAGGAAAGCACTGATGTGCAAAAGTGTCGTGATTACAAAAACAGACAGTGGCGGACATGTTGTTCAACGGGCTCCTACCGAGCACAATCACGATCCAAGGGCCCATCATGTATCTGTAGCATATGCCAATAATAAAGTGAGTTATTGCGACGTATTGCCTTTTGTTCAATTTTCATTTACCGTGTTTGAGGATTTTGATTTTGGGGATTTTGATTTTGGGGATTGTGATTTTGGGGATTTTGATTTGGGGATTTTGATTAGGGGATTTTGATTTTGGGGATTATGTGGTACACCCATAGACATAGTATCTCCATACCAAGTTCTCCATACCATGAACATTTCCAGAGATATACAGTATGAAAAATTCTGTTTGTATATGAGGTACCACCCCCTTTTTTCAATAACTCCAACATTTCTCCATGAGTATGTGATTGATTTCATATATTTCCGTACCAAGTTCAAAAATTTTATCATCTCCGCTTCCAGAAATATCCAGTATGAAAAATTCGGTTTGTATGGAAGGTACCACGCTCCCTTTTCCATTAGCTCAAATTTTCCTCCAAGAGTATGCGATAGATTTCATATATCTCCATACCAAGTTCCAATACTCTACCATAAACAATTCCAGAGGTATGCAGTATGAAAAATTCGGTTTGAAAGGGAGTCGCCACGCCCCCTCTTGAAATAGGACAAATTTTTCTCCATTAGTATGTGATCGATTTCATATGCGCCAATACTAAGTCCCAGTCCTCTAACCATGAACACTTACGTATTGCCTTTTCTTCAATTTTCATTTACCTAATAAATATTTGCGAATTCATCATACAATTTGTTTTGAATGTTTTTGTTAGAAATAAAGTCGAATATAGTCCCCATTTTCTGTGTGAAATACATTCAAACTATGATCCGGTTCTATGGCGAATCTGTCCTAGAAGCTAGAAGAAGTATAGCCGGTGGCAATTTCAA
>NW_023458571.1:4287828-4315080 GCF_013731165.1 Rhagoletis pomonella
TTGAAATTGCCACCGGCTATACTTCTTCTAGCTTCTAGGACAGATTCACCATAGAACCGGATCATTGTTGCCGCCAGGGAGTGAAGAGAAAAAAGTTATTCAAATTTATTTCGTTTTGCGATTAACCGTGCTATGAAACACTTTCACACTTTCGTTAGGTTAGTTAAAGCGGCAAATGACCACCAAACCATAATCTTAGCAGATAAATGTGCCAATGAAAATCGTAGACGTGAATTGTTGGGAAAATGTTGGACAAAAGAGTTGTATAAACAAAAATTTATTTTGGGCGGGACGAAGTTCGCCGGGTCTGCTAGTCGTTTATAAACTGATTAAAGCAGCAGGAAGCTCTCATTGAGCAATCATTTTATTTATGCCCGCTTGCTTGGTTGTTTGTATTCGCGTCTTATAGATTAAAAATGATATTTAAATGTTTGTGAAGTTGGGATATGGTACGACGCAAAACGTAAAAAAAAGGTGTTCTGAGTAGCCATGACTCAATAATGGGCGCGTTCATAAGTCGTAGCTGTTGGGTAACCGTTGGCTGTTTGCCTTAGAAACGCACAGTTGAGTAGTTACGCTCAGCCCAACAGTTGGCAACTTTCCGCCATTTTTTCCAGCGGAAAATTTTTACGCTACCTGAACTCAACGTGTTGGGCTTAGCCTAAACAGCTGATCGAAAAGACTTACGCCGCTTATATTAAATTTAACGCTGCTTTGTTAGGTGGCAGTTCCAAACAAATTTATTATATTTTATATTATTGAGGTGATAAAGTAACTAAAATATTTTATAATAATACTACGTTTCTAAATATATGTTTTTAAGATGCTTGCTATATAATTTTACACTGCTTAATTCATTGTAACATTGAACGATTTTTTTTAACACGGCGGCGGCTCAGCGTTGAATTCTAAATAGTATCGGCACAACTATCTCTATTTGACGATAGCACGTCACGACGTCACGTTTGACGTCACGAAGAAAATTATTGGCACAGAGAATTTTTCGCAATATATGCAAAGTTTTTATACCCGAGCGCACTTGTGCACAAGGGTATATTAATTTTGTTCACATAACGGTTGTTTGTAACAGCCAAAACGAATCGAGATAGATACAGACAAATGTATACATAAATGCTCAGAATGAAAAAAGAAATCGATTAAGCCATGTCTGTCTGTCCGTCCGTCTGTCCGCCTGTCCGTCTGTCCGTCTGTCCGTCCGTCCGTGTACACGATAACTCGAGAAAAATTTAGATATCTCAACGAAATTTGGTATGTAGGTTTTCTTTTATCCAAGGTAGGTTGGTATTGAAAATGGGCGAAATCGTTCTGTAACCACGCCCACTTCCCATATAACGGTAATTTCCAGAAATACGAAAACTGCGATATTTTAGTAACTGCTAAAGATTATTCACTCAAAATTGATATTTACAATAAGCTTTAGACGAAAAATAAGAATATTATAAACTTTTGGAAAATGGGCGTAGCCACGCCCACTTATGGTTACATGTGTATATCTTGGTAACCGCTACACCAATTTCTTCCAAAAAATCTTCGATAAATCAGTAAATATTAAAGCTAATTTATTAAAAATCGATGCTTGCAACAATTCTTTACCAAGAATTACGTTTATGATAAAATCTTGGAAAATGGGCGTGGCACCGCCCACTTATGACCACATATATGTATCTCGGTAACCGTTATACCAATTTGTACCAAACTCGGTATGATTATTGTGCTTGCCACATAAAAGCAAAACGTTGAAAATTATCGAAATCGGAATAAAATTACTTCCGCTTTTCATATAACGGTAAATTTCAGAAATGCTTGAAACTTAAATATTTCGAAATTTAAGGACGCTAATTTTCTCAAAATTGATACACCCCGGCTTACCATCTAGCGGTAGCTTTCGGAAAGGTGAAAAACATATATTTAATACTTGCACCGGGTATTTAATGATAGGCTCCGCCCGAACTTAGACTTTCTTACTTGTTTATTCTAATTTCTTCAGATAACTTTTTTTTTAATATAGTTCATACTAAACCAAAAAACATAAAAAAAAAAATCTCTAGATGTTGTGAAGAACGCAGTTTCTTCCACACAAAGTATGTTCGACATGTATTTTTGTATGGAAGAAAATAATAACACCGTCAGCAAAAAATTGCCAAAAATCAACACGTTTTTTAGCAACTTCAAACTTGCACATTGTTATTTGAGAATTGACTGGGCTACAAAACTGCATTAAAATTATTCTAAAAAATCTGACTAGAAAGTGGGAAATTAGTAATTTATTGAATTTTCCAAAGTTTTTCACAAGGTTAAAAGATTGTATATTTTATGTTTTTTTGTTTAGTATGAACTATATTTAAAAAAAAAGTTATCGAAAGAAATTATAATACAACACTTTGCATATATTGCGAAAAATTCTCTATGGCAATACTTTTGTGCTTCACTGTATTTATCGCTGTATTATATCGCTTTTGTTAAATTACAGAGTATAAATTTTTTGACAATGTTTTTCTTTTTAAATCGTTTTTGTCAAATTAATAAAAATTTTAATGTACATACTGCGAGAAAATGATAGAGACGCAATATTATGGCCAGTTTTGACTATTTTTCTTTCGTTAGTTTAATTAAAACTATTTTTTTATAAAAGTACTAGCCAATTCCCGCTTGCTTCGCGGCTCCTAATAAGAACTTTTGCGTTGCCAAATGCGATAGGGCGTTTAAAAGCAAAAAATAGTCTTTAAAGAAGGGTGGTAATCATTATAAGTTAAAAAATATTAATCAACATTTAATTATTATTATCCGATTTTTATTTTTTCAATCACAAATAATAATTATTTATTGATTTTTACTTTTTTGCTCGAATGTAATTATTATTATATAATTTATTTTTTTTTGCTCAATAATAATGATAACTTCTTGATTTCTATGGTTTTGATCGAGAATACTGATTATGTTGCGATATTTATTTTTCGCTCAAGAATAATACTCAGCTTCTGAGTTTTATATTTTCACTTGAACATAATGATTACTTTTGATTTTTATTTTTTTCGCTCAGGTATAATGATTATCTTGCGATTTTTATTTTTTCCGCTGGTTGCCACCTGATTTTTATTTTCTTTCGACAAACATAAAACTCAAAACCTTATACAACCAAGACCATAAGAGCTGTTGACTTGAAATTTTATAAGAGCATACCTTTTATCTTGTGTTATCTTCCTATAAAAACGAAACGTTTGAAACTATAAACTTATAGGCGGAAAATTGGTATGGAAATGAAACAAGTTCGTTTTCATGCCGTGTGCATGTGTCATTATCTACATACGCATGTACATACATACTCATGCACGTTCCACCAACTAGATTAAAAATTTGATTTTTTCTTACTTTCGTAATTATATTGGAAAAGAAATGTGTGTGTGACTTCAAAATCAAATTGCTTGCAAACGTCATAAATGCTCGAAACCAATAACACGAAATATACACGAAACAAAACTTAATGTAGGTTGTAGGTAGGATCAACTACAACATGAAAATAGGTTTTCTATAGTTCCTGAAACCTCCATTTTTATTTTATTTAAAATAACCGGCCGCTTAAAATTGTCGGCCGCTGTAGTGTAGTGGTAAGCAGTGTGCGCTTCCACTTCGCAGCACCTGGGTTCAAGCCCTGGTCAAAGCAACATCGCAAAAAATATAGAAAAAAGGTTTTTTTCTTAATAGCGGTCGTCCCTTGGCAGGCAATGGCAAACCTCCGAGTGTTTTTCTGCCATGAAAAACAGCTTCTCATAAAAATACAATCGTCGTTCGGAGTCGGCGTAACACTGTAGGTCCCTCCGCTTTGTGTGACAACATCCAGGCGCACACCACAATTCGGAGGAGAAGCTCGGCCAAACACTTACATATGTTTAAGCGCCAATCTATTATATTATTATTATTAAAATAACCGTTATTTTCATACTATGTACTTATCTAATAAAAGCTTGACTAAATATTTTTCATCCGATTTTGAAAATCAAACATGGTTTGAATAAAATTATAGTTTAAAAAACTAAAACCTGCCTATTATAATTGCCATTCGTACTGTCATCAGGTATGTAACATGAGAATAGAAATCGCTACATTTTTTAGGCGCATCTATATTACATAGTTACATCCCGAGCTAATAAAAGGAAGGTAAAAAGGAATTTGTGTATATACCTTTAAAATGATATATAATAATATATTGTTAGACTTAGCTTGTTGGTACTTAGTTTTCATCGGGTAATAGTTAAAAACTCCTATTTTTATACCCTAGCGCACTTGTTTGCAAGGGTACTATATGTTTGTTGGCATAACGCTTATTTGTAACAGCCTAAAATAATTGAGATAGATATAGACAAATGTATACATACATAAATGCTCAGAATGAAAAGAGAAGTCGGTTAAGCCATGACTGTCTGTCTGAACGTCCGTCCGTCCGCCCGAAAACACGATAACTCGAGCAAAAATTGAGATATCTCAACGAAATTTGGTATGTAGGTTGCCCTTTATCCGAGGTAGGTTGGTATTGAAAATGGGCGAAATCAGACTGTATCCTTTCCCACTTCACTTATAACGGTATCTTCAAAAATGGAAAAACTACGGTATTTCATTAATATTGGATCCAAATTGTTGAAAATTAGTATGTGTGTATGAGTATTATAAAGGCTCTGGAAAATGGGCGTAACCTCGCCCCGCGATGAAATGCCGTATCTAAGTAGCCGTTTTAATCTTCCTTGCCAAACTCGGCACCACTTTACTAACGGTCCAGCTTTTGAAAATCTCTGAAATCGGGCAACAACTACGCCCACTTTCCATATAATAGTAATTTACAGAAACAAAGAAACTTGGATAAATCACTGGGCCAAAAATTTTCTGATTTTAACTTATAGCTGCCTTTACATGAGGCGATTTTTTGAAAGGCGATAATCGCCTGCAAAAGTTGACTTGCTGTCTACTTTGAGGCAAGCGATTTTTGAATCACCATTTACACGAGCGATTTTTCTGGAGCAATGTTGAATCGCCTAGAAAATCGCGTCATGTAAAGGCAGCTTATGGGATCTCAGTAGAAAGGTATTTTCACACTGTTTTAATTTCTGGCCTAAAAACGTCATTCGTGTCCCATCTTTTTATTCGAGTTGGTAACACATCTTAATTCAACTTTGAATGAGGTTCGTTCATCCTATTTTTCTCTTCCATCCTTTGAATGAGTTTATTAGCAAAGAAATAAAAAGGGTGAGACAATACCTTTCCAATGCCACCTCTCAAGTCTAAATCGGAAGAGTTTAGGTTCAGTTATTCAAGTTTTTCTTATACCATTCTTTGAAAAAAGTTAAAAAACAACATCAAAAATTTCATCATTACGATTCCGTTCAAATTTTTTTTAAATATTTTTATGTAAATATTTTAAGCTTAAACGGTTTTGTCATTTGAGGGGATTTTTTCAAAAAAAAATCTTTAAGAAACTATTTTTATTCATAAAAAACTCCATTTTTGGAGGTATTTTCAAATCGGTCTAGCTCATTTAGATCTTAATATTTTTCCGAAATATTTTGGTGGACATCTTAAAATAGAATAGATTTTATAATTTCAGTGGGAAAATAGTACCGATTTTTTTTTTATGGGGAGTGATGCAGTCTACTCTAGACGAATAAAGAGAGAGTCTTTGATCTCTGTAGTGGGAGAGGTGGGAGTCGCCAAGCCCTTTCATTTTTTTACCAGCCTGAAATTCAATTTTTTTTGGGCAAAAAAGGAAGAATGGAAATTCGAATATCTATTCAGCAGAGCTGTGTAATGATTGAATCAATTGAGTGTGCATTCTCATTTTTTTCGTTTCAAAAATGTGATTGTTTGATTTAAAAAATTTAACCACCACTCTTGAGATTGTGAATGCAAAAAAAAACTCAATCATGTATGATTGTACGTTTATGTGATTGCAATCTGTCATTATCAATCAGTACTAATACTATTTGTTGTATCAGGGTTGAGATTTTTGTACTCAAAATGTGAAACCAGGAGATTGCCATCTCCCTTAAAATAAAGAAACAAATAAATATTTGGTGCTGAACTATTTTTCTAAGTATTTGGCCGAGCTTCCGCTCAAACTTGAGGCATGAATTCTGTTGTTGTGGCACAAATGGAGACACCTATGTACATATTTAAGGCTCACTCCGAACACCAAATGATTTTATAAGAGGTGTTTTCAAGGCAGAAATATACTCGAAGGTTTGCCATTGCGCGCCGAAGGACGACTGCTATTTTGGGTTATGATCTGACCTGGTATTTAACCATGGTCCTATGGAGTGGAAGTACGCACATGTAATCACTATGCTACGGCGGCCGCCGTAAGTACATGCTATACATATCGTCGTTTAAAGTACAAAACCGCGTATCAAGAAAATGCAAAACCGCGTAATGTCATAAATTATTTTCTAGAGAGTAAAATCACCCATATTTCAAAATGGTTCTCTTTTTTTGTAAAGCAAACGTCTTTCTGGCTAGTATATTTCAGGACGAATGGATAAGAATTGAGCTAAGAGCTATTGTGGGCAAATCCAATTTTTACGAGGTTTTGCAGAATGACGATACGCGGTTTTGTACTTTAAAAGACGATATGTATGTACACATATTAGATTATTTGTTCTCAAAATATATGAAAACTATAGTATGCTTGCAAACAATTACACTGAAAATAAAATTTCGTAAAAGTGCTACGAAAAACTTTCGTAGTCTTGGTTTTTGTACAATGTACGAAACTTTCGTTCATAATACGAACACATTTTTCACAACGAAACAAGATTTTACGAACCAATCGTAAATATAACGAAAGGACTTTCGTAAAGCCTTTTTTCAGTACAATTTATGAAATCTTACGTTTATTTTACGAAACACATTCGTAAATTACTGAAAAAATCTCTGTACGAATAATTTTGTATATTGTACGAAGGCATTCGTAATATTTACGTATGGTTTTAAAATTTACGAAATCTACAATTCTGTATTCGCACAATTTACTTAATACTTTCGTACATAGAACAAATGCGGAAACATTTTTTTTAAATTCGTACAACGGACGAATATTTTCGTACAATGTACTAAATTACCGTCAGTTTAATATTTCATCATATTTTTTATGTACCGCGTGTCATTGCGAAACTACTGGTTGGCCACTGTGAGACGTATAATATAATTTTAAAAGTTTTAAGAGGCTTTTTTTTGTGTTAAGTGTCGTAATGTGTTAAAGTCTTAAAATTTTTAAACGTAAAATAACACCTAATACTTCCTTAGGCGTTTTTTAACATTAAAAAATGTGTTTAAACTAGTAGGAAATATATTATTGTATTATTATATAACCGTTATTTATATTGAACAAATTTAAGCCTTTAAGACATTACGACGTCTAACACGAATTGTGAATCCCCTAAATATGCATTAGATTACACATCAAAATTTGTAATTTCAGTCATCTAATTATATCAGAAACAATCGCAACCGATATAGAAAACTGTAATAGTCCTGGCTAGTTACATTGTGAAATAATCAGATGGCATGAAGACACTAAATATTTTTGAAATATGTTCACTAAAATTTTCTTAACCTAAATGTAAAGTTTTTGCGAAGTGTTTATCGAATTTAATGTAAAATTTAAACATTTTTAATATAAGATATTAACTATTTTTAACAACTGTTTTATATATAATCCCAAATTTATAAAATCCCCTCTACCAAAAAACTTAAATTGGCTAACACCGCTTCGAATTTTTAGAATTGAGCAATTGTCAAAAATCTGCCTTTTTGTCGAAAAGTTGTTTTACCAGGGTGTCTTTGAACTAATGATTGGTACTGAATTAAAGAATGCACACACATAAAAGATTGCAGCCTTTTCAATACTCATTCAGTGTTAAACCTTTTTTTGATTTGACATTGGTGTTTTCAATCTTGCTATGAATATGTTGATGTGTGAATTCATAACTGCTTTGAGTGAATGGAAAATTTAAAAATAATAAACCCCAATCATAAGCGAAGAATAAGTAATGAAAAATGAAAAGAAAAAAATTGTTGATTTAAAACTGAAAATGATTTCACACTTACACAGCTCTGCTATTGAGCCACGCAAGTAAGTGTGGAGCGTTCATTTTCAGCCCTAAAACTTGTCTTAAGTGACTTTCGCTGTAATTTATCAACTGAGATTTTAGAAAAAATTATGTTTTTGAATACAAATTAAATGATAATTTCAAAATAGCAAAAATTCATACAGTCAATCCACTTTACTAAGAACAGAGAGGTTTTTGCAATGCGGAAACTGTTTTCTACATATTTTATTTTTCGCTAATTCTTTATAAACAACAAAACTCCAAAAATGAGAGTACCAAACTTCGCGCAAAGTTAAAGAAAATTCTCTAAATTTTTATAAAAACATTTCACTTTTTAATTACCCTCTTTAGACAAAATTTGGGCAAGCAGGTTTGTAGCCCGTTTATTTTTAGCACAACAAAGTGTAAGTTTGAAGGTGCTATGACTTGCCGTTGATTTTTGGCTTTTTTTTTTGTTGACGCTCATGCACTTTTTTTCATATAAAGAGTGTTTGAGCACACTTTGTATGGAGAAAATATGCAACACTTTTAACAAAAGAAAAATTGTCAAAATTAAACGATCACTAAGTTAGTGTTTTTTCGTATTAAGGATATACATATATATGCGTATGCAAAAGGCATGAAAACGATCTTGTTTCACTTCGATGCCGGTTTTTTGCCTATAAGTGTACAATTTCAAACGTTTCGTTATCATTGGGTGGTACCCCATGACAAAAAGTGTGTTCTCATAAAATTACAAGCCAACAGCTCTTATGGTCTCGGTTGTATAAGGGTTTGAGTTTTATGTTTGGGGAAAGAAAGTAAAAATCTGGTGTCAATCATTATTCTTGAGCGGAAAAAATAAAAGTCGCAAGATAATCATTATTCTTAAGCGAAAAAAATAAAGATCAAAAGTAATCATTATGCTCAAGCGAAAATATAAAACTCAGAATCTGAGTATTTTTCTTGAGTGAAAAAATCCTTATTCTTGAGTGAAAAAATAAAAGTTGAAGGATAATCATTATTCTCTATTAAAAAACTTAAAATCAAGGGGTAATCATTATTATTGAGCGAAAAAATAGAAATCATATTTTAATTATTACTAGTGTTCGCCCAGCGGTTGAAATTCAACCGCTAAAATTAAGGATAGTTTATGTGAGTTGAGTTGAGCTGAAATAAAATTTGTTGGAATGGGTTAAGTGGAGGGGAGTTTAGCTTAGTACTTAGCATAACATAACATAGAATAGCATTAGATTCAATAACATAAAATATGTAGCATAACACATCACAATATAACATCGCACATTCTTCAGTTGTATTTCCTTTTTATCCCTATCTCTTTCTTCCTCTCTATCTTTGTCTCTATCGCTTTTAATGTTTATGTTTATGTTTATCTTTATCTACACCTTCATGTTCATGTTCATGTTCATGTTCAAGTTCATGTTCATGTTCATGTTCATGTTCATGTTCATTTTCATGTTCATGTTCATGTTCATGTTCATGTTCATGTTCATCTTCATCTTCATCTTCATCTTCATCTTCATCTTCATCTTCATATTCATATTCACCTTCGTCTTCATATTTATCTTTTCCTTTATCCTGATCTATATCTTCATTCTTTTCTCCATTTACGTATTTACCCCCACCATTGTTATTAGGTTAGGTAGTTAAATTTTCCTTCCTCTTTTTCTTTATATTGTTTCTTTAGTGATATCATGTCATGTGTTGAAATTGGGTGTGGTGAGTTGCTGTGTGGTGTAATGTGTGTAAGGTGTGAACTCAGGTGGAGTAAGTTTTTAAGCGGAGGTGGGATGAGTTGAGGTGAGTTAAGTTAAGTTAAGGGGTTAAGTTAAGATAAGTTATCTTTATCCTTATCTTCATATTCATCTTCATCTTCTTCCTCGTTTTGGTCTTCATCTTCTTCTTCATCTTTATCCTTTCCTTTATCCTGATATAAATATGTCCATTCTTTTCTTCATTTACATATTCAGCCCCACCATTGTTATTAGGTTAGGTATTTAAATTTTCCTTCCTCTTTGTCTTTATATTTAGGATTCATTACTTTTATTTTAATTTCTGTATTTATCCCTTTCTTCTTCTCCATACTCAAAATTATCTTCATCCTTGTTTGAGGCCAATCTATTCATGTACATACATACATACATCTTATTCCTAAACTGCTGCTTAGCACGTTTCTTTAATTCATTATCAATATTAAAGCATACATTTAGGAGGCATTTCCGCCCCAACCATGTACATGTATGGCATTGGTATTGGTGGGACTTTTGAATTGATTTTTTCGCTCTATTTTAAACTAATTTGAAATTTTAAAAATTGCCTGCACATCAGCATCAAAATACCTTTCTAATGATATATAATTGTTTATACCTTAGAAGTACAGTTTAGCCGTAAAAGGGGTGTAAAGGAAACATGATTGTCTATTTATATAATTGATAACTTGAAAAATAAAAATCATTGTAAATTACGGTAGGACATACAAAAACAGATATTTGAGTATACATAAAATTGCCGTACGACACTTACAACATGTTGATTTATTTAATTTAATTTTAAAAAATAATGATTATTTTCCTTCCCTGCTCTTAAGTCAAAATTTTTAGTTTTAGTTGAAACCACTAAAACGCAGTATCCTCCTCACACATAGGCCAAGAATAGTAACGCTGTGATGCCATATCTATGGCTGAGTGGAAGATCAACCTATCTCGGCATCCAGTTCAAAAACACCCTATCTCAGAATTTGGTTGAAGAACGCATAGGTCGGTTCAACCAAATTTCGAGATAATCAAATTTTGAAGTAGGACGTCGTTGAAAAATTTTCTGAGATAGGGTGTTTTCGAACTGGCTGCCGAAATAGGTCAATTTCCACTCAGCTATCGATATGGAATACTTATCCTTTTCGATGTCATGAGCTTTACCGATGGTCTTGTTTCCACCTGTGAGATCTCTGCCAAGCATGCGTAATATTTTTCTATGATCTTGCAACTACAACATTGGTCCGATGCGTAAACCAATAAAACTCCTTAAGAGGAAACTCAAGAGCCCAGTGGTGCGATTCACTACGCGATTTTAACAACTCTTGTTATTGTTAAGTCAGCTAAACGACAATTTTAACAATTTAGCTATTCAGTAAACGTTTCCCTAACAATATTCGTTAGCGCCAAATCAGCTGTTGTCGCTAACGATAACAAAGGCCGCTAATTTGACGACGTCTAGATTGGTGTTGTTAATAAAACATAAAAATGCACAGCACCGCTAGCAAAAAAATATCAAAAACCAAAGGATTTTTCAGAAACAACAAACTTGCACTTTATTGTACTAAAATTTAATGGGCTACAAAACTGCATACATAATTTGTTTATTATTCTGATAAAAAACTTCAATTTTTACGAAAGTTTGTTGAATTTTGTTTAAATGTTGCACAAGGTTTGAAACTAGAGTTTATACGGTTTTAGGTGCAGAATACTCTATTAAAACAAGTAATACAAATTAAATAACAAAAAAAAAAAATAGTTTGTTACAACTCGTCTATATGTGTTCCGGTTATAATTTTCCAATAGGGGTAAACAAATATAGAAAACTGGAAGTTAAAAGTTGATAAGTCTATTTTTTTAATCTTACAGGAACTGAATATGCCTTGAAGTTAAAGGAATGGAATAATTAAAGTTTTCAATTTAATACGTGTACATCGTTTATTAAAAATATAAATATCATATATGTATGTTAATATTTAAAAATTTCTTTACTAATCATCATGACACTAGCATAATAAAATCAATCCTCAAAATAAATATGTACAAAATGTACATACATTAATTTTTTTTTAATATTAAAAATTTTTTTCATGTCAAATGTTTTTTGTAAACTTTTTATTTACAGCTGCGTGTAAAATATGGCAACAAAATTCAAAATTATGGTGTTTGCTACTTATGTGTATTTATTTATTATTTTAAATAATTTTATTTTTAATAGTTCCATCTAGTATATTCTAACAGAAACTACATAAATAAAAGTTTCAAAGCTTGCATAAAATTCACAAAAATGAATCACACTTAAAAAAATTTACTCCAAGCTTTCTAACTTTTTATTGAGAACCTTTATAAGATTTTCGGGTATTCAGTTTTGTAGCCCAATCAATTTTAGTCCAATAAAGTGCAAGTTTCAAGTCGCTAAAAGTTACCGTTGATTTTTTAGAATGTTTTTTGTGGAGGGTGTTGCGCATTTTCTTTCACATAAAATGCCTTTGAACTTTGAGCTCACACGAGCGCCTTGGCATATGCAATGGATTTGTGCCCAATAGCGGCAGCACAGTTAGTGAATCGTACAATCGTTACTGCAAACAACAAAAATTGTTAGCTTACAAATCGATAAGTCGCATTGTTAAAAGTTAGTGAATCGCACTACAGGTGTGCGTTTTCTGTTGTAGGAGGGTCAAGAATCCTCACAGTCCCACAGGATGAAAATTTTTCCAGTACATTAGTTAAATGAGTCGTGTGATCTCTTGAATATCATTCAAATGAAGCAGCTGATATACCTACGATGATCTTTCCTTGTTAGTTCGCCACTTTTACAATTCGTGTTAAATTTATGAACTGATTTCTAGGTAGATGCACGATCGCATTTAGGGTACATGATGGCGTCAGACAAAGGTGCGCTTACACAACTTTGCGGTCTTTCGATGCATACAACCCCATCCTTCATTTAGCAATCTGAAACTAAATTCGTATAACTTAAACATAGGGCCAAAGCAGACCAACCACATCATCCATTACACATTAAGTCAAATGATTACTTTTTATGTGCGAAATTAATAGCAGCTAAAAAATTTCATTATTTTAATGAAAAAAGATGGCAAACATTAAACAAGTGTAAAGGCAGTAAATAAAATGTGAAAGCATGACTTGGCCCTCGTAAAACAGACTTTTCTGCTTTTTTGTATGTTCAAATGATGAGTATATGTGTTTAGGTAGTACTCAAAAACATTGTCCATAGACAAGTCGTCTAGGGGGGCCAGGATGTTTAAGCGACTTATGCATTTCCCGCATAAACAAATAACAGCGAACACACACACGCACTTGTATATTGCATTCCCGCCCAAAACCAAGTGCAGCGAATAAACACACGCACTTGTGCTTAAAAATAATTCGTTCGTTCTTCATTGGGTATGCGTTTTTTAATGCACTTCTCAACTGCCGCAGAACAAAACCTACTAAAGTAGTTAATTGCTGGCACTCCACACAATGCTCAACAAACTTGCTTGATGCATCACAACTCTTCCGGAGTTGCTTCACGGGGCTCTGTATGACTTTCAGCATACAGAGGTGGTACAACAGCTACCATTGGCCACGGCGCCTACCCAATTTTCTAAACTTAAATACATAACCGATGCTCAACTTGCTTGACACATCAACCCACATGCTCAATAATCCCGCTTGATGCATCACCACTCCTCCGGAGTGGTTTTAAACAGCAAAAGCCAAAGCGCTACAAGCTGTTGGGGCTCTGTATGACTTTCAGCATACAGAGGTGGTACAAGAGCTACCATTGGCCACCGCGCCTACCCAATTTTTTAACTTGAATAAATAACCGGTGCTCAACACTCCGCTTGACGCACACCCCCAAAAACTCTTACAGAGTTCAAGCGGCAAAGCCACAGCGCTACAAGCCGTAGGGACTCTGCATGACTTACAACAATGCAGAGGTGGTAACTGATGGTTATCATTGGCTCCGACGCCTACCCAAAACATTTTGCGCCCTCACACTGAGTTATTCATGTGGTGCCGAAACCCGGGACTGAACCGGGGACCTTTAGACTTTTACACTCGCTGCTTCTTCACGCAGAAACACGATTAATGCTGCAAATGGTAAGGCAAGAGTACTACGTACCAAAGCTAAAACCTCTAATTAAAAAATGCATTTTTCAATGCAAAGTGTGCACGCTTTACAAGCAACAAACACGCACCCAAATAATGGCCGCTCTACCCCCTGAGCGCTGCAGTTTCTCACTCCCCTTTTCCACAACGGGAGTAGATTTTGCTGGGCCATTCCAAATTAAAGCATCGGTGCTAAGATCTACAACCCTTATCAAGGGATACGTTGCAGTTTTTGTCTGTTTTTCCACAAAGGCAGTGCATCTCGAGCTATGCTCGGATCTTACAACCGAGGCTTTTCGAGCAGCATTTGCCCGCTTCGTTGGCAGACGAGGTTTCCCCTCAAAAATGATGAGCGACAATGGAAAAACGTTCATTGGCGCCCAGCGCGCAACAGAACGCGACTTCGTTAAATTCCTTAACGAATGTTCCGCAGACATTGTCAAAAAATATGCCCCTCAAGGCATCAACTGGCAATATATACCACCCAGCGCCCCCCACATGGGCGGCTTGTGGGAATCTGCGGTGAAAAGCTTTAAAATCCATTTAAAGAAAACCGCTGCAACCCACAAGTTCACTTTCGAAGAATTGACGACGCTTCTGGTTCGAATTGAAGCAATCCTCAACTCGAGGCCTCTATCCGCACTTTCTCAAGACCCAGCTGATATGACAGCACTCACTCCGGGTCACTTCCTTCGAGGTGCACCGCTATTGGCCATTCCCGAGCCTAATGCGGAAGACCTCTCTCTACTAAACCGGTGGGAGAAAGTCAAAGCACTTCACCACCAATTTAGTCGCCGCTGGAAAGAAGATTACCTCAAAGATCTTCAGAAGAGATACAAGTGGAAAACCCCACAACGCGATCCTCAGCCAGGCGACCTCGTCGTGATCAAAGAAGATTCGCTCTCCCCCACCGAGTGGCGATTGGGACGAATCGAAAACGTTCGCCACGGCCCTGATAACCACATACGTGTCGTAGAAATCCGTACGCAAAATGGAGTTATCACGCGGCCACTTGTCAAACTGTGCTTCCTTCCAAAAGCACAATAAATAATTCTATACATCTTTTCCTTTTGTATATTAAGGGTCTTAACCTCCCGTTTAAATATTGTACCCAAGTACTTCTCGTTTCTCTGCCTTTGCTTCTACTTCCAGATCGAAGACATCATGGCAGCACGGAAGGCATGCCCCCTGGCTCCAACGGCAGAGACAGACAACTGCCTACAATGCCGGCTCTGCCACCGGTACCACGCATTGCGGACGTGCCCGGCCTTCAAGGCGATGAAGCCGCCGCAACGGTTGGGAGTAGACCGCGCGCAAGGCTACTGCGTCAACTGCCTTGCGCTCACCCACACTACCGGGGAATGCGACTCGCCGGGTAGTTGCAAGACCTGTGGGCTAGCGCACCACACGCTGCTGCATGAAGCAGCCAACACCCATGCGCGCACGGAGCCAAGGCAGCAGGGGCCCAAGAAGAGGAAACCGGCCACAAAGGCCCCAAGGAGCGTCAAGCGGCGCGCACCGCCGAAGAAAAAGGCGCTGAAGAAGGCGCAGAAGAACCCGCGCAACCATGCGCCGCAACCGCCGCGCAAGAAGACCGCCCAAAGGACGATCGCGCGCACTCCCCAAGGCCTACAAACGGCCAATTTCCAGGGCCGCACCACCCACCGCGTCGTTGGCAACACGATCCGCGCCCTGAAAGAGCTGCAGGAGACGCTCAGCAACGCATTCCTGCAGGGTGGGGACGATGTTTAAGCCGCCGCTTAAACTTAATTCAGCGGCCGTGCGCGCATCCTGTGGCCGCAGCGGTGTGAAGTCCGAAAAATGATTAACGAGCGCGCACGGCCGCTTCCCATCATCGGGCCAAATGAGAGACCAGTTAGTTCAGCTATTAACGTCGGACATCGCGCACGCGCCCATTTAGCATTAGCATTTGGTGATTCATACAAGAGTCAACTCTAAAAACGCTTTGTAAATTAACTTTAATTGTGGTGCACAAATAAACGCAAAATATTTGAATTTCTTATCGGAAATAAAAATCTTTCCTTTATCGGAAAAAGTTTGTGTTTGTAAAGAGGTGAGTGCGAAGGGACCAAGCGAGAAATATTCAACCAGGTACCTACTCACGACATTGGATGTGTAAACATATGTTTACGGTTCGGCAAACCATTAGGCGATTGAGTTACATACATAGGTTTGGTTAGAAATCAAACAATAATTTCATTTCATCTTATTAATTTTCTGATATACATAGATATAATTTATTTATTAATTTTCCGGTAACACCACCTTATATGAATTCGCGCTTCTAGCATCCATAGGACCGGGTTGTAATGGAAGTAATTGTATGTTTAACAAATAAATGAAAATGGTTATAATGCAATCAATAGATCCTTACGAATCCGCCATTACCAAGGCACTAAGTAACGTACGCACTTTTGTTTGCAAAATGCATTTATTTAAGCTCAAAGAAAACAAATTCCTTTGTTCGGCATTGATTCTTACTCGCTTTCTATCGTCCAAGGTGAATTCATGTATTCTTATCACGAATTCATATATTCATGTGGTAGCAAGAGTATAAAAACATAAAATCTATATATTATTCTGAAACAAGGCGCTTATTCCCAGCAATCTACAAGTCGTACAGAGACAAATAATACATCAAATAATAGTGCTCGATCTGAAACTTTGCACAAACTTTTCAGATTTAAGATTCATTGAACCATTTTCGAAATAGTTGCGTCGAAAGATCTTAAAGTTTTTACATTGAGCAAAGCATTGCTACCGCGGCGTCTCAGCGGGACATAAGAGAATGAAAAATGGTTCGATTTATTCGCTTTCGTGTCTATATTTTGTTTCATATCGTTCAAAGCATTGCTACGTTCGTGTGCATGCTGGCAAGGATACGCCGAAGATCTGCAAAGCAAATGTTCCCTTTGGCTCTGTACATACATATTGTGGAGAATACAGCGGCAACACAAAGCGAACAACGAGAAAAAGGCAGAATGTTCGAGGAATGACGTAGAATGTTCCACAAAGAGAAACGTCAAGTTGGATGACCACTGCGAACAGCGAGAGAAAGAGAACGAGCGATAAACTTCAGAACGTTCTAAATTTGCCATAAGTGCGGGCGCAGGTATATAAGGGCGCCGCCACAGCGAAGTGAGTTAGTTACAAGTCAGCAAGCTACAAGTAAAGTGAGCAGAGAAGTGAGTTGCGAATAAGCAAGCTATAAGTTTAATTGTGTTAACAAGTTTAGTAAAGCGTTGTTATTGCTTTAACAAGTATTGTATAGTGTTTTTACTGTATTAGCGAGTATTGTATATTATTTGTTGTACAATAAAGTTAATTGTACTACAATTTGGTCATCGTTAGCATTTATTTAACAATCCAGAGATACAAACCGAAGGATATTTGGCAAATCCCTCGAGGTTTCAAGGATAATCGTAACAATTGGTGTCAGAAGTGGGATTGTTAAATAAATCCCGAAGGATCAGCTTTTGAAAATGGCAAAAATTCAAGACCTAAAGATCGAGGAACTCAAACAGGAGTTGGAGAAGCGAAATTTAGCAACCTCCGGAAGAAAAGTTGAGTTACTATCACGGCTGCGAGAGGCTATGGAAGCAGAAGGCATCGACGTGGACAAATACGACTTCCAGGGTAAACAAAGGATGAACAGAAGGATGAGGCCGTTTGTTCGTCGAAGGATGTGCAGCAGACATCCGGGAAGGTTGAGGAACAGCAAAAGTCTCCAAGGTCATCAACAGCTATGGACATGAACACGTTATTGGCTGCCATGTCACAGATGTAATCACAGCCGTCGTCACAGATGCAAGCACAGAATACACGCATGTTACAGATGTCATCTCAGATGCAAACACAGTTGTCAGATATTTCGTCGCAGCTACAGGCACAGAAGACACACGTATCACAGTTGCGGGAAGTGCAGGATGCAAAGATTACACAACTGCAGCAGAATTTGGCTAGAGATAACGAACAAATCAAGGATAGACAGGATAATGTCGAGGCTAAGGTAGAAGAGTTGGAAGGTCGCCTCCGAGATTTGCAGATGAATCGTCAGGTACTTCGGCAAGTGCTCCCAAGGTAAAGACTCCATCCTTTGACGGCACGATTCCTTTCCAAGTCTTTAAGCTCCAGTTCGAAAGGACGGCTACAGCAAAGAACTGGAGCATGGAGGATAAATCCGCTGCACTGTTCGTTGCATTAAAAGGACCTGCAGCGGAAATCTTGCAGACTATTCCTGATTGTAAAAGGAACAGTTACGATGCGCTAATGGTTGCAGTGGAAAGACGTTATGGTAGCGAGCACAGGAGACAGATTTACCAGATGGAGCTGGAGAATCGCTGCCAGAAATCCAACGAGACTCTACAGGAATTCGCCTCCGAGATTGAAAGGTTGGCTCATTTAGCAATTGGAGATGCATCTGGTGAGAACCTCGAAAGAGTAAAAATCCAGAGGTTCATCAACGGAATGCGGGACATGTATACCAAGCGAGAGACGTATGCGACTCCAAAGCCAAAATTTGCTGAAACGGTCTCGTATGCTCAGACACGTGAAACGGCGGCGCTCCTAAGTAGACCAGCCTACAAAGCCCATCGAGTAGAAGTGGAGACACCTGACGTGATGAACGAGATCCTGAAGACACTCAAGTCGATGGCAGGTAAGAATACTCCTGGTGCAACCGAGAGAAAGGATGGTGCTAGGAACGGGACGGGTTCCAACAGGTCTAACAGTTCTGCAGTACGTAAACGCAGGACTGAGGATGACGAGCCCAACTCCGATCAGTCGTTAAACTAAACCGAGCCAGCAGTAAGGGGCGCGCGCTGGCTCCCACAATTGCATGCCCCATAATCTCCGTCTCACAAATCGGCAGAAAAGCGAGCAACGTTACTGTTGGTGGATATGTGGACGGACATGAGCGAGTACTAACTGTGGATACGGGCGCATCTAATTCCATCATTCGATCTGATTTAGTCACTAAAGAGGTAAGGCCATTACCTGGAGCAAGGTTGAGGACAGCAACTGGTGAGGACACCCAAGTTGTAGGAGAGGTAACATGCAAAGTCGCAATAGGGAATGTGACGGTGTTACACAAGTTCATAGTCGAGGCGATTGTGGATGAAGTCATCATTGGAATAGACTTCTTACTTGATCAAGGTATGGAGATCGACATGAAGAACAGGATCATGAAGTACAACAACATGGAAGTGCCCCTTAGCTTTGGGTATGATGGTCCGTACAGCAGCAAGCGAGTGATCCTAGAGGAAAGCGAGCAGATTCCACCGAAGTCAGAAGAAGTTGTGTGGGCGAAGATTGATAGAGATTGTGGGACAAACAAATTGTGGGTTGTTGAAGCTACCCAAAACTCTAGACCGGACGTACTTATTGGTAAAACACTGGCTAAGACGCAAAAAGATGGACGCATCCCAGTTCGAGTGCCAATGAGTTCAAATCACCAGTCAAACTCCGAAGAGGAACTGTACTGGGGCAATGTCGAGAGGTAGAGGCAATCTTCAACTGCGAAAAATTACCTGAAAGCGATTCCATTGGCGAGAATGACATTGCGAAAGACATTACTGCATGGACGGAAGGGTTGGAAGAAAAATACCAGCACAAGGCTAAGGAACTTCTCCGCAGATACTCCAACATATTCGACAAGGATGACGACAAACCAGGCAGGACTAACGTTGTGAAACATCGCATTGATACTGGCGATGCAAGGCCAATCCGTCAAGCTCCTCGGGATGTTCCACTTGCCAAACGTGACACTGTTAGCCAAATAATTAAAGAAATGAGCGAGAGTTGTCTAATTGAACCATCAGCGAGTCCATGGAGTTCGCCGGTAGTACTTGTGAAGAAGGATGGTCAAATGCGGTTCTGCGTAGACTACCGGAAACTAAACGATGTGACGAAAAAGGACAGCTATCCTCTTCCCAGGATCGATGACACTCTGGACTCGTTGACTGGAATAAAGTGGTTCTCAACACTCGACCTTAAGAGCGGTTATTGGCAAGTGGAAGTAAGTGACGAGAACAAGGAGAAGACAGCGTTCAGCGTTGGAGACGGTCTGTGGCTTTTCACGGTGATGCCCTTTGGATTATGCAACGCTCCTGCCACTTTTGAACGACTTAGGGACCATGTGCTCAAAGGACTGCATTGGAAATAATGTTTGGTGTATCTAGACGACATTATCGTATTGGGTAAAAGCTTTGAGGAACACCTGAATAATTTGGAAGAAGTTTTCCAGAGGATAGCTGGCGCTGGTCTGAGGCTAAGTCCTAAAAAGTGCTCACTGTTCAAAAATAAGGTGAACTACTTATGGCACAAGGTGACAACGGAGGGCGTCTGTACTGCGAAGGAAAAGATAGAAGCAGTAAAGGATTGGCCAAGACCTAGGAACCTGCACGAACTACGAAGTTTTCTTGGGCTATGTACGTACTACCGCCGATTTGTTCCGAATTACGCCAGCGTTGCTAATAGCCTCCACGAGCTCACGAGGAAAAATAGAGCCTTCGAGTAGAAAAAGGAGCAGGAGGAGGCTTTCCAAACTCTGAAGGAACGGCTATGTACTGCACCTATGCTAGCGTATCCCGTTCCAGGTGCAACCTTTATTTTGGATACGGATGCTAGTGGTTATGCCATAGGAGGCGTACTGTCGCAGGTAATTGATGGGCAGGAGAAGGTAGTTGCATACTATAGCCCGTCGGTAGGAAAACCAGAGAGGAACTACTGCGTAACTCGGAGAGAACTATTAGCGTTGGTGGAGTACGTCAAACATTTCCACAAGTGCCTCTATGGGCAACGTTTCCGAGCTCGAACGGACCATACAGCGCTGAAGTGGCTACTACAGTTTAAGAATCCAGAAGGACAGCTAGCTCGGTGGATTGAGAGACTGCAAAGTTATGACTTCGCTATTGAGCACCGCAAGGGAAGTGTCCACGGTAATGCTTATGCCATGTCCCGCCGACCATGTAGCCTGGAATGTAAACACTGCTCAAAAGCTGAGGGCAAAGAGGACATTATAGACGTCCGTCTAATGACAATAACACCAGCGGAAGAGTTACGAAAGTGTCAGCAAGAAGATCCACATTTGCAGCTTTTGATGCGTGGACTGGAGGTGAAAGCCCCATCGGAAAGGCGTACTGGGCACTATGGAACAGCTTAAAATTAATATCTGGCTGTTTGCATAGGGTATGGGAAAGCGAAGATGGCCAGTGCTCCCGCAACCTGATAGTAGTTCCAAGGGTAAGAATTCCGGATGTACTCAAGGAATTCCACAATGGTCCTAGTGGAGGGCACCTGGGAATCACGAAAACCCTGGAGAAGTTTAAGCAGAGGTTCTATTGGGTTGGTTATTGGTAATCGGTCGCAGAGTGGATTGCTAGCTGCGCGGAGTGTATAGCAGCTAAAGTGCCGAAATGCAGAAGTCATGGCCAGATGAAGCAGTATTACTCAGGTGCACCTTTCGAGCGCATTGCCATGGATGTAGCCGGTCCATTTCCTATGAGCGCACAGGAAAACAAATACGTCCTTGTGGTTATGGCCTACTTTAGCGAATGGCCGGAGGTATACCCGATTCCAAACCAGGAAGATAAAACAGTAGCGGAGGTATTCACCTACAATTGGGTTGCGAGATAGGGTGTGCCTACAGAGCTGCACTCTGACCAGGGAAGAAATTTTGAATCGGCGGTATTCCAAGAGATGTGCCAGATACTGGGTATCCAGAAAACTCTAACAACGGCTCTTCATCCCCAATCAGATGGCATGGTGGAGCGGTTCAACCGAACCCTGGAAGAGCATTTGCGGAAGGTCGTGGACAAGAATCAGAAAGATTGGGATGTCCGCATACCCTTGTTCCTGATGGGATACCGGTCAGCAGTGCATGAAACAACGGGTTAAACTCCTGCAAGGGTAATCTTCGGCAGTGAGCTACGTTTGCCTAGTGACCTGAAGTTTGGAGAAATTGGCGATGCAAGGAAAATTGGGAAAGAGACGTCCAACATCCTGGAAGAGGAGTTGAGAGAAATACATGCTCTTGTGAGACAGTGAACTCAAATTATGAGTGACAAGATGAAGGCCAGGTATGATAAGGCAATGTACTCCGAGGGTTTCCAAGAGGGAGACTTAGTGTTGCTGTACAATCCACAACGGAAGAAAGGTTTGTCCCCAAAACTACAATGCAACTGGGAAGGTCCGTATAAGGTCGTCAAACGGCTGAATGACGTAGTGTATCGAATCCAGACCGTTGGGAGACCAAGAAACAAGATGAAGGTGGTCCACTTGGAAAGGCTTGCAGCGTTTGGAACAGCAAGTGTGTCTGATCGGGACGAGGTTCAGAGAATCTGGTTATTTCAGTTTTCTCTTGCGAGTTACAGAAGGGCGAGAACTCTCGCCAGACTCAAAAATTAAGATTAGTGCCACAAGAGATTATTTTGCGAGATTTAGCCAATAGGGTATTTGAACCACAGCCTGGTGTAATTAATCAAAACCACGTGAAGGATCGATCCATTTCCCGTCCACAAATTACGTACGATAGTTAATAAAGAAATGGTTAATATATTGTCCGGAGTAGATATGGCGTCGATATCTACTGTCGTTTCTGAATATCCAAAGTAGCAAGTGGAAGTAGGGGAGTTGCACCTCATGACTTGATACTAAAAGTTAGAACAGTTGTGATGCTAATCCACCACCAAAATACATGTGTATCAGTGATCAGCAAAGAGTGTCTATTTGAGGTTCCCCGCTACTCAGCATTTTTTGCATATAAGTACGTCTAAATCAGCGAAACGCCATCACTCTGATGTACGCATATGCTCAACGGCATTGATTTATGTGCACAAGTTGCCCTCCATATGAATACGATGCCCTCATCATACTCATACCATCCCCAACAAGTTTGGTCCTCAGCTCAACGGAGTTTGATCCACAATATTCATTGCTTGAGTGGAATCATGTGAATCATTCCACTCAACCCGAAATTTGTAAATGCCGCTTCCGCCAACTAGTTAGGGAATTGCTATGAAGATGGTGGTTGCTTTTACTAACGCATGTTAAAATAGCGTTTGCTTATACATGCATGTGTATGTATGTATGTATTTTGGGGATCGTTTATTCATATGTACATACATATGTACATACTTATATATGTTATTATACAATATTTATATATGTATTTATAAAGAAAGGATTTTTAGAGCACTTTCTTTATTTAAGCGCATAACCAGAGACTGAAGGATAATTTCTAAATCCTATTATAAATATGTATGTAAACATAAAATATTTACTGATTGCTCAGGGGATTCGCACAAACGGTAACAATGAAACAATAGTATTAAGAGTTCCACAAAATTAGTATACATGGTCATAAACCCAGCAACGTACATACCTATCTAACATAAAATTCATACATACATATTTTTAAGTGATGTAATCACCCGTTTGGCATGCTTAAACTAATGTTTACTCTATTCCTTTAAAACTTCGGGCTTGGATCGCAAAAACAAAAGCAGGTAGTACATTTTTTCATGTGCACTATTTTTTTAAGGTATGACTACATATCGAGCCCTAACCGCCAAAATAACGTAAGCGACATTTATTTCAAAATTTTCTTTTTCATGCGGAAATGTATCTAGATGCTCTATGCAATTTCAAATGTATCTATGAAACTTTAACCACATTTTTGCGGTTTTGCTTTAAAACTTAGGTCTTGGATAGCGAAAACTCGCGAAAACAATAACTGGTAGTACATTTTTTCATGTTCACAATTTTTTAAGTGTGTGGCATGGTATTGAGTGATGTCCTTGAGATCAGCAATTTCAAATGTATCTATGAAAATTTACCCACATTTTTGCGGTTTTGCTTTAAAACTTGGATAGCGAAAACTCGCGAAAACAATAGCTGGTAGTAAATTAGTTTATGTTCGCTATTTTTGAATGGTGTGGCAAAGTATTGAGTGGGGCCTTGAGATCAACAATTGTCTACCTATGAACACTTTACACACATTTCGTTGATTTTCCTTCAAGAAATTGCATAGCGCCAATTATGCAAATTGATGCAAGTGCGACTGACCGAGCCGATGATGGAAATCAGTATTATTTGCGTTTTCAGAGTGACAAGATATTTAAAAGTAGTCGAGATTTAAAATTAGTATTATCGAGTTTTCAAAGTGACAACAGATTTAAAGGACAGAATTGTGAGTACATGCATGTGTACATATATACATTGTACATACGGTAGTGGTCATATCATTTGCAATAAATTTCAAAAGATTTTGTTTCCCACTTATGCTTATTTATTTATTTAAAAAAATTTCAATTAAAATACAGGTCATTCCCTAACAAAACTCATATATGTATGTATATAAAAATTAATAGCATTTATTGTATGGAATGAAATGTGACGAAAAAATTCTAAAAATCAACGTTAATTTCTAGATACTTGCATATTATTATACTAAAATGGTAAGGACTATAAAACTGCACACCCAAAAACTTTTAACACTTGTGGCAAAATAGTTTGAAATCGTTATGAAAATTTTAATATTTTTTTAAGTTTTCCATAAAGTTTAAATCGTTGGTTTATGTGTATGGGTTTTGTTAAATAGTGAATGAACTGTATTCTAATTGAAATTTTTTAAAAATAAATAACTAAATGGTAAGCAATATCCTTTTGAATAAGGTTGCAAATGATATGACCACCACGGTATGTAAATGAGGAAATATTAAAAAAATATACATATCGATGGTCCTGTGCAATAACGACACAATTCAAAATTCAAAAAACAAAAACTGTTACTACTGGTAAGTGGCTCTTGTCTCAAATCCTTCTCTAATCAACTTCCATTACTTGCTAAAGTAAGCAGTAAGGACTGCTAAAGTAAGTACAAAAGATTAGACATGTATTCGACAAGGATTAGAGACATGAGCCACTTAACAGTAGTAACAGTTTTTGTTTTTTGAATTTTGAATTGTGTCGTTATTGCACAGGACCATCGATATGCATATATGTATGTATGCACATATTATGATTTATTTTCACGAACAGGTTGTGAAATGGATAACAATTGCGAAATTGAAGAAAAATCAGAAGCGGAGTTTTCCAATTAATACAAAGGCGAAGGGGTAAAAGCGAAATCTGGACGATTTTTGCCCACATTTTAAAAGACGACGGAACAATTTTAAACGGATATGTTTGCTGCCGCACTTGCAAAAAAATATTGAAGTACGATGGCAAGCATTCACCGAATCTGAACCGTCAAAAGTGCTTCAATTTAGTCTCACAAAATACATCTTCCAAACAAGTAAATGCAGAAGATAAACAAGAAGCTATAAACGCATGTTCAACATGGATAATTGAAGACTGTCGTCCTTTTACTGCCATTGAAGGTTCAGGATTTCGTAAAATGGTGAATTTTTTTATTAAAATTGGTTCACGTTATGGGGAAAATGTTGACATAGATCATTTGCTTCCTGACCCATCAACACTTTCACGCCGCATAACGAAAACAGCGAAAAGAAGAGCGAAGTGAAATCGAAAATTTGTAAAATTGTTGGTGATGGTGAATCTTTGGCAAGATTATTAAGATATGGTTCCTGGGATGAAATCCATGGATTTTATGCGTACTAGTGGCCAGAATATTCATTGCAAATTACAAAGTTTACTGAGTGAATTTGGCGTGGATGATTTGAAAAACATCGTTTTTGTTACGGACAGAGAAAGTAATGTCATAAATGCTCTGGAAAACTACACCAGATTGAATTGCTCAAGTCATTTATTTTCCAATGTTCTGGACTCTTCGATGGAATGTACAGGCGAATTAACACAACTTATTAATTCCTGCAAAAAGGTTGTCAAATATTTTAAAAAAGAGGGCCTACAACACTTGTTGCAAACTTCACTGAAAAGCCATTGCCCAACACGATGGAACTCACATTATGCCATTTTAAATCAATCTCAGAAAACTGGATAAAGGTAGATGAAGTTCTTGCCAATAGCTCTGAAACACTACGATTATCAAGCACAAATATTTTAATACTGCAATGCTTGGTTGAGCTATGCGCTAATTTTGAAGTAGTTTTAAAAAAACTTCAAGGATGTAATTTTACTTCAATATTATTTATTATTCCATCCATAAACCGCCTAAAAGAAAGTTGTACAGTTCAGGAGAATGATGTTCAAGCAATTTCAGCATTGAAGACAAATATTTTGAGAAAATTAGACGGGACCTGGTTTTCAAATTTAAGTATCTGGCAGAAAACTGCCTTCTTTTTGTATCCTCCAGAAATTTGTGAGCAAGAAAGTGATTTGGATGAAATACAAGAGTTATGCATTAACGAAATTATACCTTATGAACAAAATGAGTCTCGATCTACATTACCGCACTCAACATCGAATTTTTCATCCCCAGTTACATTATCCAATATGACACCTTTATCTATACCCTCTCCAATGAATTTGCTACCTCCAATATCACCAGCGCCATTATTACCATCATCGAATTCACAAATGTCCGTCAGTAATGCCGCCTCAAGTGAAACTGACTCAAATGTTTCACCAAATCAAAACAATTCTCCTAGTACTCCACTAAACAGAGAGGTGCAATTCTTCTTTCCAAATTTATTGAGGCGCTCTATGATGTCAACACCAGAAAGTGCGAGACAAGAAGTGTCACGCTACAGTATGGAAAACGTAATGATCGATGAATATTTTGATGTAATGCAATGGTGGAGAACTAATTCTCCAAAATATCCAAGATTGTCTAAGCTAGCGGGGCGCATTCTCTCAATTCCAGCAAGCAGTGCTGCTTCGGAGCGAGTATTTTCTTTGGCAGGCAATATTATTACTGAAAAGCGGAATAGACTAACCCCAAACACAGTTGACAATATTTTATTTCTAAATTCTTTTTACAAAAAAATTTCTTTTGGATAAAATTCGAAATCAAAAAAATACATAAGTATGTATGTATGTATATATTTCATTTATTTCTTTAATAAAATTTAAATGGAAAAAATAAATTTAAAAAAACATGAAGTTAAAAACACAATTTATTTCTTTTTTTTCCTTTGTACATTTTTTTGAAAAACTTGAGTTCACATTTTCTGTGATTTCTGGCGATAACTGAAAAGTTACCCAAAAACATATTTCGTAAATATTTCCAAGATGAATCTTTGGACATTTTTTAAATCTTATTTTCGTGTCCAGCGACCCAAAATAAGTTTAAAAAAGAAACATCTTTTTATTTTGTACTTTTT
>NW_023458571.1:4325080-4330033 GCF_013731165.1 Rhagoletis pomonella
TCTCCCTCTCTTTGGACATAAGGTTGCTAGCACTCTAGTCGTAGCGCCGTGTGTGTGTGTGTGTTCGAAGTAAATACACGATAATAGTGTGTTTTATTTGGTGGGGGTTAGTGGGACCTTTGCCGGACTCTGGATCGGCTGAGTTCACCTCAGCCTTTGACAAAACCCACCTCATAAATGGCGCCCGAGCAGGGACCCAGCTCTGCAGGCGCATGTGCAAAAATTTTTACAAGCATCAACACTGCGGAAGCGGGCTCGCCGAACACACCACAACCAACAGATGACACACGCGCCAGCGAGATAAAAACCAATACGCTGAACGTCGACTCCCTCAGCTGGTTATACCTGCTAAAGAAGGAGAAGTTGCTAGAAGAGTGCAAGCGACATCGAATTTTCGTAGAGGGATACACAGCCGCCGACCTGCGCAACGCGCTTAGCGCATATATAAAAGCAAAGCGCAACCGCAAGTCAACAGAGGACTTACTGAGAGACCTAGAAGAAGAGGTCAAAACAGAAGAGGACAGGCCAGTAAAGTTGCAACCCAGCACTATTCCCACCGTCCGGATCGACAACTGTAGTCCACAGCCAGGAGAAATGAAGCGCACAGCATCAAAGCGTAATGAGATCAGCGACGCCGAGCTGATGAATACTGTCCGTCGATGGGACGTACACTTTGCAGGAGGCGACACGCTACACGATTTCCTGGAGAGAATCGAAGAACTAGCAGAGTGTTACCGCATCCCACTGGACAACCTCCTCCCAACCCTACCTGAAGTACTGCGCGGGAAGGCCCTCCAATGGTTCCGCGTGCGAAAGCTACAAATCCACTCGTGGGCAGCATTCCGTACAGAAGTTGAGCGGTTCTTCCTCCCCAGGCGACACATGAGCCAGCTTGAAGAAGCCATCCGGCAGCGCGTCAGCAGAGCCGAGAGAAAGCCAAAGATTATATCTTGGCCCTACAAACGCTGATACGCCAACACCCGACTATGTGCGGAGATGATCACCTGGAGCGCATATACGATGGCTTGCGCGTGGAATACCGCCTTTTTGTCAAACGGGGAGAGTTCAAGACGATCGAGGAGCTGATGGATCTCACTGATGAATTTGAGCTTCTGAAAGGCGAGGAGGCTAGGAATGCCAGACAGGCAGCTCACAGCCTAGCTCCCCTAGAATAGAGGTACAACAGAGAGGAATCCTGCTGGCGGTGCAAGGGACGCGGCCACCTCCGCTTCCGATGCCGAAGGACGAAAAGACTATTCTGCTCTAGGTGCGGCCGAGATTATGTCCTCTCCAGAGATTGTTCGTGCAACACTGCCACCGTGAAGCCGCCCCGCAAAATACGCAGCACCGGAACAGTTCCGATAGCCGCCGCCCCTGTGGATACTAACACTCAACCAGGAGGAAAAGTAGATGGTCGCTACTATATCGATGTGAGCGTCGAAGGTATGCACGTACGAGCGCTACTAGACACCGGCGCAACGCTCACCTACATCGACGAATCCATACGTCAACACCTAGAAGAGAGGAAAATCCAACATCAACCTACTCACCGAAACGTACAACTGGCCGATCAAACATGCGTCTCCAGCTTGTACACTTATCCAGGATAAGGTTTAACGAGCGAGCGACAACAACACTGGCTTCGGCACTCCCAAATCTCGCAGAACGCATGATCCTGGGGATGGACTTCCTCAGAGACAGAGGAATTGTCCTCACGTTAGACGGACAATCACTGCCCGCAGCCATCCCGCGAACAACAGATGCACCATCCCAGCTGTGCGCCCTGACCGAGAGAGAACACCTGAGCAAGGAGCAGAATAACCAGCTGGCCGAATTCCTTACACACCACAAGAAGACCTTCAGCGGAATCACCGGACCCAGTACCGCCGCCGAGCATGTGATCACTCTCAAACACAACCGGCCGCTGAAGCAGCGCTACTACCCCCGTAACCCGGCTATGCAACAGGTGATCAACGCTGAAGTCGATGAGCTGCTGGCAGCTAAGCGGATCGAACCATTAAAGAGCGCGTACAGCTCACCGATTGTCCTAGTTCGGAAGAAGCAAAGAAGCTGGAGGATGTGTATAGACTACCGCCAACTCAACGCTGCCAGCGAACCAGACGCATACCCACTGCCCCAGATTGGAGCAATCCTCGACCAACTCAGAGAAGCGAAGTACATATCCACCATTGATCTGAAAAACGGCTACTGGCAGATACCCCTAGCCAAAGGATCTCGGCCATATACCGCCTTCACCGTCCCAGGGAGGGGGCTGTTCCAGTGGAAAGTCATGCCGTAGTCTTGTTCCAACGCCACTCCGACCACGAGAGAGTCGTGGCGTACGCCAGCCGAAGCCTAAACGACCTGGAGAAGCGTTACTCAGCCACCGAACAAGAGTGCCTCGCTGTGCTATGGGGGATACGCAAGATGAGACCGTACCTGGAAGGATACCACTTCACCGTAATTACCGACCACCACTCGCTGAAGTGGCTACACTCGCTGCAGAACCCATCCGGACGACTGGCAAGATGGGCGCTCGAACTCCAGCAGTATAACTTTGACATCGAATACCGTAAGGGAGCACTGAACATAGTAGCGGACGCACTCTCGCGATGCCCACTAACAACTACCGATGACGGAGAAGACACGCTCCACACCGTGGAAACCAGCGCCAGCGATTGGTACGAGAGGAAACTGAAGGTGGTACAGCAACAACCTAGCCGCAACCCGGACTACCAAATCATTGACAATAGACTGTTCCGCCACATCGCGCCGCGCAACAAGCTCTCCCGCGCACCTCAATGGAAGCTCTGCATTCCCACCAGTCGTAGACCAGACATCCTGCAAGAAGTGCATGACGCCGCAGCGGCCGGCCCCTTAGGTGTCAAGAAAACTCTCAAACGAGCGCAGCAGAATTACTATTGGCCTGGGATGTACCGCGACGTACTCAAGCACGTGAAAAGATGCCTGCCCTGCGCCGAGTATAAGGTGGAACAAAGACCCCCAGCAGGATTGATGGCCACCATGCAGTGCTCACGCCCATGGGAGATCGTCACGGCCGACTTCGTCGGACCGCTGCCACGCTCCAAACAAGGAAACACGTGCCTCCTCGTCCTGGTCGACAAGTTCTCCAAATGGGTTGAACTAGTCCCCGTACGCCAAGCAACCACCGCAAACGTCATCAAAGCACTCCAGGAGAGAGTCATCTACAGGTTCGGCTGCCCCGCCGTCTTTCTCAGCGACAACGGGAAACAATTCGTGGGCAAAGCGCTAGCAGCATTCCTCGGCGAACATCGCATAGAACATAAGTTCACCGCAGCATACGCCTCCCACGAAAACCCGACCGAGCGAGCCAATCGAGTAATAAAAACCATGATAGCCCAGCGCTCAAAGGCGGACCACCGCACCTGGGACCAGGAGCTCCCCCAGATCGCCTTCGCTATGAACACGGCCCAGCACGAATCCACGCAAGCTTCCGCCGTGGAGATAAACTTCGGGCGCAATCCAGCAGCGCCACAGCAGATACGCTCCGAAGGGGCAGTACCTGAAGAGCACCCCGCAACACCCCCAGCCATCACCGAGTTATGGACAGAGATAAAGAGGCACCTCACCGCAGCAGCCAAGCAGTAGAAAAAATATTACGACCTGCGTAGACGGCCGTGGAAACCTAAGGTGGGAGAGAAGGTTATGAAGCGAGATCACCCACTCTCCTCTGCTGCCGACAACTATGCACAGAAGCTTGCTCCAAAATTCTCAGGCCCATACATAATCGCCAAGTACATATCTAACAACACGGTTAAACTCAGCAACCCCGAGCGGCCCGACAAACAACAGGCGCACGCACACCTGCAGGACCTAAAACCATTCACCGCATAAACAACCGACTACCGCAGCCGCAGCGACAAAACCAAAACCACTCTCCATCTTCTCGTTACAGGTTTTTAGAATTAGTCGCTTCAGACACACCGCAGTGATGAGCCGCCGGAAACCCCATCCAGCTCCGCCAGACGAGCCACAACGCATCCGAACGTGGCGACCGCCATTTGAGAGCACGCCGTGGCCACCAAACAAACCACGGATTCAGCGGATTCAGATTTTTCACGGGCCACCGCTGATACCAGCCACCGCGACAACACCCCAGCCGCTATTGGCCGTACAAGAAATGGTCACCGTCAAAAGCGGACCATCTACCCCAGTCAGCTTGCGTCCGCCCACCGCCAGCAACACCGAACGCGAAAACACGGCGACCGTCAGCCCACCACGCGGGGAGGACACTGCCGAAAACGAAACGCGTGAAAACAGCCAAAGCGAGACCGCCAGGGGAGAGCATCCCACAGGCGCGCAGCTGCTCGAAGCCGAGATGAAGGACTTCCAGGAGCATTTTAAATTGAAGCGGCCCACGAAGAAAAGGAAGTCCTGGATGCAAAAATACAAAAATACAAGAACAAACCGGTCCTGATCACACAAAAAGGGGCAGACCACGCCATCGTTAAATACCAAGGCATAAAATACAAGATGAAGTTCGTCGAATAAAAGGCGCGCACAACCAGCCAGCCCACTCCAACGCGCCCTACCCACATTGGATCTCACAGATTTCGTTCCGCTTATCATATATTTGAAATATTAATAGATTTAAGCAATTTATCATTTTTTTCCCCATGTATGTATATAATATAAGTAAAAACAACTATACACGTAGAACGTGCCCGTACAAAAAAAAAAAAGAAAAAAATCATCATCATCCATATTGTGTTTTTTATATATGTACATAGAACATAAGAAAACACAAATATTCACTTTCTCTTTTGTAAAATAATATAATAACAATAAATTTGGTTACCACACACACACACCGGCCGAGTCACCGTCTCCGTGCGGTGGTAAATTATACCTGGGCTCTGCCTATAGGTAGTGAAGGTCCATAGGACCAAAACTCTAGAGTGCCGCAACCTT
>NW_023458571.1:4330133-4331217 GCF_013731165.1 Rhagoletis pomonella
GGGACTGTAACGTAGCATATCCGCTACGATACAATAACATACAGCATCGTACATACATACAATATTGTACATACATACTGCAACGCACATACATACAACATTGTACATACATACTCCACCGTACATGTAAATACAGACATACATACAGCGACGTACATACACACACCATTGTACATACACACCACGATTGAGAGAATACAAAGGTTGCGCCGATCTCGGACCGCTATTCCTCTCTTAACGAATTTGACTGAATCGTTGTTTGCATGACGTCACACTGGTGCAACTTGTTTACGTTTTCCTTGCAACATTTTTTCTTCTTCTTCCATTCTTGCTCACGTTTTGGCATTTCTCTCTCGCAATTGCACCAGTGTGACGTCACACAAAAGTTATTCTCAAAAATCCTCTCTGATCGGCGCAATCTTGTATTCTATCATTCTTGCATACACACCACACCAAGTGAGCACTGCTAGCAGCACACCAGCAGCATGCCCGAATAACTCACCAACCACTTCGCTCACCACACTGCATAAATCGGGACGGCACACGACGAATTCTCAACAAGCATGCATCGCAACAGGTATAAAAGGCTTAACAAGTGCGCAGTCAGGTCAGTCTTGCTAGGTGAGTAGCTGACTTGACTGATCGATGAGCTAGTGGTGTGCTTGCGCATTAATGTCTTGCCGGCCAGCCAAGCCAAGCTCGGCGTAACCAATCGGTCGATCAGCTGGTGTGCCTGCGGGCGCACCAATGTGTCACCGACTGGCCAAGCCAAAACCAAGTACGACTCAACCCGCCGGCAGACCAGGATTGCACGCCTTTTAGGCATCCTAATTGGTCGCCGGCTGGTTGAGCCTCCGACACTGCCGACCCGTTCCAGCCCCTACTTTTTTAGAGGGTGATTAGGGGAATGGCAGTGCCTGGAGTGAGTCTTGCTAGTCTTGCTAGATCGTTTCGCTCCACCGGTTGCCGAGGGCCAGTTGCTGTTAGAAGTCACCCGCTGCCGCATATCATCCGTCGTAGCGCTGCCCAACCGTTGCTCAACAGTTGTTGAGAATCACCCGCCGTGCTGCTAGCGCTCCCACCG
>NW_023458571.1:4331227-4338961 GCF_013731165.1 Rhagoletis pomonella
TCAACAGTTGTTGAGAATCACCCGCCGTGCTGCTAGCGCTCCCACCGTTGCTCAACCGTTGCTCCGCTGTTGCCGAGAGTCACCCGCTGTGCCGCCGCCGCTGCCCAACCGTTGCTCAACAGTTGTTGAGAATCACCCGCCGTGCTGCTAGCGCTCCCACCGTTGCTCCGCTGTTGCCGAGAGTCACCCGCTGTGCCGCCGCCGCTGCCCAACCGTTGCTCAACAGTTGTTGAGAATCACCCGCCGTGCTGCTAGCGCTCCCACCGCTGCTCAACCGTTGCTCCGCTGTTGCCGAGTCACCCGCGGTGCCGCCGCCGCTGCCCAACCGTTGCTCAACAGTTGTTGAGAATCACCCGCCGTGCTGCTAGCGCTCCCACCGTTGCTCAACCGTTGCTCCGCTGTTGCCGAGAGTCACCCGCTGTGCCGTCGCCGCTGCCCAACCGTTGCTCAACAGTTGTTGAGAATCACCCGCCGTGCTGCTAGTGCTCCCGCCATCATCCGCTCCGACCCGACCGCACGACCACAACGAACGTCACCTCTCTCTCTCGTTCTCCCTCTCTTTGGACATAAGGTTGCTAGCACTCTAGTCGTAGCGCCGTGTGTGTGTGTGTTCGAAGTAAATACACGAAAATAGTGTGTTTTATTTGGTGGGGGTTAGTGGGACCTTCGCCGGACTCTGGATCGGCTGAGTTCACCTCAGCCTTTGACAAAACCCACCTCATAAAGGTCAAATTTCAAAATGAGAATAAAATAAATCCTTCAATAACAACTATTTATGTACACAAGAAGTATCAGTATAGTTCAAGATTCACCAAATATAGATCAGATTTTTAGAAACTAACTTTTTCCCGTAAATTGTTGTTCAGCTTTACTATCAATAAATTATTAATCGTGTCACTGCTTAGTCTTGAGCGCTGCTTTGTTATAATTGTGGATAGCGCGCTGAATGTTCTTTCTACGGAAACTTGACTCGATGGAACTGCTAAAATGACTTCAGACAGCTTAAATAAGTATTTTTCTTTAGTATACCGATTTTTCCAATAGTCGAGTACGTTTGTTGCGAAAGACATTCTTTGGCAGTATGCTAAATTGTCAAGCTTTTGGCGAATATTGGCACTGTTTTGAGTTGTCAATCGGCTGCTGGTCATATTATTTAGCTCTTCTTCTAAGATGTTGTAGGGATCATTTGGCGAAACATGTATATCCTCTTGAGGGTCAATTCCTTCGTTACTTGAATTTCCATCTCCGTTTAATGAACTAAGCGTTGTTCTTAATATGTGCACCTATAAAAAAATTCTATTTATCTTACAATGTTAAGAGATTAGATTATTTACAATATAATATACCACTGCACTTTTCCTTTGGTCATCATTAATATACGGTGAATCCAAAAAGTTGAATCTTGGGTCGAAGTATATCCAGAAAGGAATGCAACATTGTCGAGTAATTTTTCTTTCCTTCTTCTCATAGATTCCAACAACTTTATTGCAAACGCATTTTCACCCATTTTTTTTAATTTCGCTTCACATACAAGCCAGTCTCTGTAAAAATCACCGATAATATATTGTTCAGCTTGAAGTTGTTTGGTACCTTGCGCCATTGGTGTAAATGCATTGACAAAGTCTTCTATGAAGTTCCAATCAATTTCACAGTCAATTGAAAATCCCATATCGTTTCCATTAATATGCTGTTTAAAATTCAAAAGGGATTCTATCATTTCAAATGTTGAGTTCCATCGAGTTATATTATCAATTGGTGGCAAACGTAGATCCGCAGAGACGATACAGCTTCTTATGCTGGCCCTAAGTAGTTTCACAATTTTCCTGCACTCCTCCAGTTTATTTTGCATTTCCTTGAAAGAATAATATGCCGCCAATTGGATTGTGTGCGCGGCACATCTTACTACTGCCAGTACCGAATTCAAGCGATTGTGTACTAATTCGTAGTCATCATTCTCATTTTCTGAAATCGTTTCGCATTCATCATTTTGTAAATCTATCATGTCTTGTTGAAGTAGTTTTGAAGCTTTTAACATGTTTGCCCCGTTGTCCGAAGTAGTTGAATATATTTGTGTAAGGTCAATATCGAATTGTTGCAAGCATTTTAATATTTCCTCTTTTAAAAATGTGCTGTATGCCTCTTTTTCAATTGTATCATGCCAATTGTGTTTATCACAATTTTAAAATCTTTAATATATTAGATATTTATTCCCAATATACTCTTCCCCATTCTGGTAGCTACATCGACTTTTAAGCTTAACATTTTCTTGGACAAACTTTGTTTCAAAAGATCTTTTATTTTATTTGCGAACAGATTTATATGCTCACCAATATTTTTTTAATTTAATTGTAAACTAAATTGATTTTCAAAGGGTCAAATTATTTGCTTAAAAAAAAGGTCGTCATCGAAAAGTCGAAAGGGAATGTTTTTCACGGTTACCAATCCAACACAACACTTTAAAAAATCATTTTTAATTTAATTTTAAACCAAATTGGTTAGAACTTCAGCGTTTGGAAACGTTATTGTCGCTTGTAGATGGAACGCTTTCATTAAAGTTATGTTTGTGTATAGTTTCGTTATGTCTTTTAATGTTTCCTAATATGTAGCCTTTGAGTTGTTTTTAGAACAAAAGGCACTTCAAAAAATTTGTGTCTTTATTATATGTAACAAGCTTTGTCTTGTCAATATTCGATACTTTACCCATTTTTATATAAAAAAAAGCGAGTAACCTGCCTTTGGTCGTATCAAAATATACTAAATTCAAATATTTGTTTACCCACACTCTACCAACGAACGATCGCGAACGATTAAAAATACGATCTTCTCATATTAGCTCGTTTTGCGATTGTATTTTAGCGAGAGCATTGCCTATGTTTTCATTGGCGAGAGAGTGCGCGCTATGATTTTCTGCACCAGCGCTCTTGCCATGGACGATCGCTTTCGTACGCTCGTTCGTTTGCAATGTGTATACATAAACTCTTTACATACGATCTCTTACGAACGAAAACGCAGGCAATGTTTTCTCGAACGCTCGTTTGCTCAAGTATTTATCGCTGTAAAATACAATCGCAAAATAAGCTAATATGAGAAGATCGAATTTTTGAACGTTCTCGAGCGAATTTTTCCGCACCCTGGTTTGTACTACATATGTTCATATATACATGTACACAAACATATGTACATACACAAACATATGTACATACATACAAATATATATACAACCATTCAAACATATGTACATTCATAAAAACATTGCTGCACTCTAAAAAGTGCATGTAAAACTACTACTGAAAAGTGTTTATTTTTCAACCAGAATCTGTTCAAGTATACGCACAAGATGTTTAAGATTTGTTGAGTTGTTTAAAATATACACATGAAATGTTTAAAATTACAAACATTTTGAAAATAAAAATATATTTTTTACAAATAATAAATACTAAGTGCCAGGGGCGCACGCAGGAATATATTTTTGGGGGCAAAGGGTTTATATCTTAAGGGTCGTCTCGTAATTTTGTTTAGATCCGATCATTAAATCATGAAAAAATTAACGGTTAAAGATGCACACAACTTTCAAAAGTAATACAAAATTTTACAAAAGAATTTTAATATAAATAAATTAAATAATTTAACGAAATTTTTACCATTTTTTATTAATTTTCGTCGATTTCTGGTTTCTCATTTTTTAATACTTCGAATAACGAAAATTTAACTGAACATGTATTTTAATCATGTAGCTCATTTTGGTGGAACGAATTCGAAGTTAGCAAATTAAATATTCGAATGCTTATTAAGTACATATCAGTGGTAAACTTTTTTAGGCTGTAAAGTGTAAAAAGCAACAGTAAGTGAGTATGATTGCATATTTTTAGGACAATGCTTTCATTCCCAGTTAAACTTTAAAGAGCTCTCAAGAAAAAAATAAAAATTCTTACAAAATGACGCACAAGAAATGAAAAAGAAAATTTTTTTCTCTTTATATGCGTAAATTTAAACCAAAATTTTTTAGAGGAAATTTTAAACATTTTATGTGTAAACTGTGAAAATGTGACCAATAAATGTTTAAAACTCAAAAAACAAATTTGAAATTTGTTCTACGCCACACATACGATAAGTAAAAGTAAGCAAGCAGTTTTTAAATTTGCATTCATTAAGAGAGGAAACTGGTTACCTATCTTAATATGTGCAAATTTAAACAAAAATTTTTTAGAGTGTGTCCATAAGTACATACATATGTACATATGCCCATCAGTACATCAACGAAGCCCGTTTGCTTCATCACAAATATATCCATACACCCATATGTACATATCAGGGTTGTTGCGAATATTCGCATTCGCATTCGCAACCGCGGAGCTTCCGCATTAATTTCAACATTCGCATTCGCTTTCGCATTCGCAATAATCAATGCGGAGCTTTTGAGAATGCGAATGTTGTGCAAGTGCACCGATTAAACATATATATGCCGAACAAAATGACAAATTGTAGCCAATATTTTTGCCTGTGGTCGTAGGAGTATTTGTGTAACAAAACTGGTCAAATGTCATATTTATCAACTTTGATAAAAATGTCTTTAAAATATTGGGGCGTATTCTTGTTTTCGTACGAATCGAAAATCATGAAATTTTCCTATCATTTTCTATACAAAAATTTCAAATTTTCGATTCGTACGAAAACCAGAATATGCCTCATTATTTCTTAAGCTATATAACCGAGCCATCAATGGGCAGCCATAAAAGTTCCCACTTCTACTTGACTCTTGACGTACGTCAAATAGAACATAGTCCTTTTAATAAAACTTTTTTTCTATGCTTTAAATACCTGCTTTGGTTTCTTTCTTTACTATGATTATTTTGGACCAGTCTTAAAAAAACTACTAGACGCAAAAGAAGAAAGTTTGCACAGTAATTTTTAACAAAATTTTCGTGATTTGCTTTTGATGTTATAGGCGGCATACACGGTGCGTCTGACTCGTGAGTCGGTTTGGATGTGTTTGTGAAAATAAATATGTGTTAGTTACACTAACATGACTCCCAGCATGACTCTGAATGATTCAACGGTGTGTAGTCGAAGCCCTGCAAAAAATGGGACTAATCCGGGATGACTCCGGGAGCAATCGCAAAAGAGCATGCGACTAATACCACTTTTGATCTCTTTACATGGAATGAACTGTTCGCTTTTGTTCGAGCATGTCCTATGAAGAGACGAATTGTTCACCTTTATACCCGACCGGGTATAAAAAGCGACTAGTCACTTTTGAAAAATAAAAATAAAAACTTTCGCCAGCTGAGATTCGAACCGGGGTGCTCAGTTTTGTCAGGCGAATACTCTCTCTGTGTGCCAACGCCGCACATGAAATTTCATTGACGAAGTGCGTACATATCATTAAATCGTTAATAGTACCCGTTAGACCCCGTTGGGGACTAATTGATCTCCAATTATACCCATAAGGGATGAGTCGAGACTAATTGATCTCCAATAGTAACCGTATGAGACTAGTTGCGACTAATTAATGCCGAATTTTACCCGATTGAGAGTAATCTCGGAATACTCTCTTTAGAGATTAGTCGCACAATTTTTTGAAGGGAGGCGAGTCAACACGTACACAAATGACTCGCGAGTCAGACGTACCGCGTATGCCACCTATTACATATATGCGTTTGAATAATTTCAAATGGGGCTCTTTGGGGAATTTATTTTTAGCAAAAATTTTAAAAACAGTAGTTTTGTTTACTTGTTGGATACTATTTTATTCATAGGGATATATGTACATTGGATCCTTGGCTAAAAACTTCTGTGGTAAAACTGTCCCTTCTTTGCTATTTAAAGTCAATGAGTAAGCTCCTTCAATAGGGATTTCCAGTAGAAATGATCAACGTCTAGCTATAAAGAGAATTGATGCTCAAATAATTAAAAAGCTATGTGTCTGACCTTTAATTAGATAAGAATTACGTAACTATCTGTTATTCAAATTGCTTATAAAAAAGGGGGTGCTTAAAAAAGAAAAATAACAATATTCTGATCCGATTCGGCTGGCAGCCACGACTTTGAAAAGAGAATTTTGTTCAAAAATAATAATCTATTTTCCATATCCACCTATTTAGCTCGCTATAAGCATACATTTTTCAAAGCAGTCGCAAAAGAAAGTATTAAAAATCAATTACAAAAACTAAAATCGAAAAGTGCTAATAAAGTTACAGGTTCACCAAATTCTGAAACAACATGACATATGTATCTGGTTTGGCTTGTAAGCGCTGTTTAAACAACGATCTCGCTATTATGCTAGATTCTAATTGTTTTTTTTTTTAAATACTTGACATCCGCATTCGCATCCGCATCTGCGGATGTTAGCTGTTAGATATTCGCATCCGCATTCGCATCCGCGGATGTGTAAAATTCCACATCCGCAACATCCCTGGTACATATGTACGAATGAGTGTAGTTACGCGAACCACGCTTGCATCATTTATACATATATTGCTTGGTAGCGGCAGAGCTGAAATGCGCAATGAGTCCGTTCATACATATCATATACAGGGTGTCCCAGAAGTAACGTGCCAAACTTTAGGGGAAGGTAGGTGGGGGGGTGAGCTCACTGATAAACGAAAAATTTTCAGGTAAAAGTGTCACCGTTTTTGAAATATTCACATTTTTCCGAATTTAAAAAAAATCGTGCCTTTTCATGTGTTTTCTTTAACTGCAACTACAAACCGCGCAATACTTAGTAAATTTTTTATGTAAAATACTTCCAGATAGTTGCCTCTCCATACTCAAATGCAATGTAGTTAAAATATATTAAGGAACCATCATAAAATTAGGACTATTTCTGGATTTTTAACTTTTTGATATTTTCTTCCCCAACTTTGACTATCTCGGGTGACAAAAAAATGTACTGAGCTATAACTTTACATTACATAAAAAAATTGCTCATTTAATAGGGATTTCAGAAAGTTGCCACACTTACTGTTTTGAATAGACAAAAAAAAGTTATAGCCGCTTTTGTGGGTAAAGGCAGTCCAGACACGCTAGAATGTATTTAATAGATTTAAATTGAATTTGCTCTTGTTACCGTCAAATGACATGCTAAATAGTACAAAGGTACATATTTACTTGCTTCTGACATTATTTTATGTTACTTACCGGAATTCGGACTAGAGTCTATAACAAGGGCTATATCTATCAATATTTTGTGTGAAGGATGGGTTCACGTGAAATAAGATATACATGAGTTCTTTGAATAAAAATTTATTAATTTATTGGTAAAATATGCTCAAATTGGCGACCTTCTACTCTAATACAAGCTCGGCACCTTTTAAGAAAAGGCGCTTTTAGAGATCTTAAACTCAATTGGGCTATCTCAGCAGCAGCTCCATTTATTTGTTCCCGCAAATGCTCTTCGGTTTGAATTGTTTTTGAATAAATTTTGTCCTTAAGACAGCCCCAGTAGAAAAAATCTAATGGATTCAGGTCTGGCGATCGAGCGGGCCACGTGATTGGCCCGTATCGTCCAATCCATCGGCGAGGATAAGTTTCGTCTAAATGAGCTCTTACTTCACGCCCGTAGTGAGCAGGGCACCCGTCATTTTGCAGCCATAGTCTTCGCCGCAGGTTTAAGGGTACATCTTCCAAAAGAGTTGGAAGCCGTTCCTGAAGGAACTCTAAATAACTGTGAGAGTTGAGCGTTGGCGGCATGACTCCGGGAGCAATCGCAAAGGAGCATGCGACTAATACCACTTT
>NW_023458571.1:4338971-4343874 GCF_013731165.1 Rhagoletis pomonella
CCGAAGGGGTGTAAAAAGCGACTAGTCACTTTTAAAAAATAAAAACAAAAATTTGCGCCAGCTGAGATTTGAACCGGGGTGCTCAGTTTTGTTAGGCGAATACTCTCTCTGTGTGCCAACGCCGCTCATGGAATTTCATTGACTAAGTGCGTACATATCATTAAATTGTTAATAGTACCCGTTAGAGATGAGTTGGGGACTAATTGATCTCCAATTATACCCATAAGGGATAAGTCGAGACTAATTGACCTCCATTAGTACCCGTATGAGACTAGTTGCGACTAATTAATGCCCAATTGTACCCGATTGAGAGTAATCTCGGAATACTCTCTTTAGAGAGTAGTCGCACAATTTTTTGCAGGGTACACACGTGCATTCAAACAGACATATATATGTAGGTACTCGTACCCGTCATGCGTCGCTTTATTTCTTTTTTCCCCTTCCCTATACTACCTATATCTTCGTTCTCACTCATGTAACGTTTTCATTTTTAAAAATTTCACTCTCCATTTTTGCGATATCGCCGCCTAAGAAGTTTCACTTCACTTGTACAGTTTTACGTAACTTTAAATTGATAATTGGCTCTGTCTATGTCAAACCGACCTATGACATCGAGGCAGCGCTTGACCTTTTAGAAATTCTTTTAGATGAAATTTCCCATAGCTACGGTAATGTCCCCATCATAATTGGTTGTGATTTTAACGCCCGAGTTGGTAGCGAAAGTAACTGCGATCGCCTTCTTGGGCTAAACTCAATTTTAGAGACAGTACGAATTTCTGCGGACAAAACTGTTAATACTCGGGGTAAAAATTTATGTAATTTTATGTCAAGAAATGGGCTTATTCTACTAAATGCGCGCATACCGGGCGACACACCAGGAAACTTTACCTTTTCAAACAGTAATGGAGAAAGTACTATAGATTTGATATGGGCAAACGTAGGAGCTATTCCTCACATCAAAAAGGTCGATGTGTTATTTGACGTAGTAAGCTCAGACCACTTCCCTATAATGTTGAGTACAAATATACCGCTTAATAGTGATGCAAGAAATAAATTTGGGGGAATTAAGAGAAGACACAAGAAACAAATATTGAAATGGGACGCTACAAAAGCACAATTTATTGCACTTCAGAGTGGAGAGGATTGCCTTTCTCACTGCGACATTATTAATGCTTCAGTTGAGACCCAATATTCAAACCTGATATTTAGAATCAATAAAAAGGTCAGCTCAAAAACTCAATATGTTAAAAAACACGTCAGGGAAATCACCAAGCTACTTCAAAAACCCCTGGCTTGATCAAGAGTTGCTTAGCAATAAACGTGAGCTCAGAAAAGCACTCAGGCTGTGCAAAAATTCATCGTTTAGTAGTGAACATAAATCGAATTATGTAAACTTAAAAGTAGAATATAAAAAGTTGCTAAGTAGCAAAAAAAGAGCATACGACGTAGCTGTCAAAAACAAGTTTGCTAATGTAAAAAATTCAAAAGAGTTTTGGAGTGTCATCAGAGAATGCAACAAAAAGCATCCAGTATCAAATCCTATTCCGCTAGTTGAATGGGAACAATTTTATAACGAAATTTATCCACGGCGTATACTAAGAGACCTAACTTTTTTTGGAACGTTTGATGAAACACTAGACGACGAGATGTCGCTCACAGAAATCAAACTTGCAATCAAAGCCTGCAAAAATAACAAAGCTCCAGGTCTGGACATGGTTGGGGGAGAATTTTATAAATGTCTCCCTGATGAAAGCATAGACTATTTGCACTCATTATTTAATAGTATCCTATCACATGGTAGAACCCCTGAGTCTTGGTCACAATCTCTCTTAGTACTGTTCCATAAGAGCGGAGATCCAAAAAATCCATTGAACTACAGAGGTATCGCACTAAGTAATACAATTTCAAAAATTTTTACAAAGATTCTTTCGCACCGATTAACTAATTGGGCTGAAGAAAACTGTGTAATCCCAGAATCTCAAAATGGTTTTAGAAAAAAAAGAAGCTGCACTGATAACATTTTCGTTCTGCAGTCTGCCTTACAGATTCATATGAGACAAAATAAATCTTCTGTTTTCGCCCTATTTATCGATTTTCGTCGAGCTTTCGACTCAATTGATCATGATCTACTGTGGCAGCAACTATATGCAAAAGGCGTGATTGTTAGATTCATACACTTGGTAAAATCCCTTTACGAGCGTGCATCGTTTGTGATAAGACAAGAAGGTATTACTTCACAAAGCATTGCTGTAACGGAGGGAGTTTTACAAGGCGAAATTCTTAGCCCTGTTTTGTTTTTTCTATTTGTCTCAGATTTTGAAGATGAGCTGTGAAGCGAAAATATAAAGGGAATAAATATCGACGGAAAAACTGACTTACTCCTTCTATTATTTGCGGATGATGCGGTCGCACCTCGCCAGCTCTCCAGTAAGACTACGTAAAATACTAAAGGCTTTAGCTAATTACTGCACAAAGAATTTTTTTAAAGTGAACACTAGTAAGACCCAAATTGTACACTTTAGGAAGGGTGGAAGGGCCACAGACGCCAACTTTTTCTTTCAAGGTCAAAAAATCGATATAGTCAAAGCATACAAATATCTGGGTGTTACCTTTTCATGCTCCACGCTGGGGAAAGCGGCTTCCGACGCCGCGATAAAAAGTGGAAACAGCGCCCTAGGCGCAGCTTTGCAAACACTACATCGATGTAAGGCTGACTCTTGGGACGGGAGGGTCAAACTCTTTAACAGCGTTGTTTCCGCAACCTTACTATACGCGGTGCACGCTTGGGGATTGAGATACACGAATCAACTGGAGATTGTTTTACCAAAGAGTACGCCTAACGCACAACTTAGATTAGAGACAGATAACCTGAAACTCGAATCAAAAATATTCAAAATGGGTTGGAAATATATAATCCTCTACTGAAAATGGAACAAAATCGCCTCCCAAAAAGTTGCGTCCTTAGACTGGTTTATTATCATTTAAACACAAATGCGGAACCTAAATACAACTGGGTAACACAATTCAACCAATTCTTAAACAAAATTGGTTTATCTCATATATGGGAGACGCTGAGCTCGGATGCCTGGAAAGCTTTAGAGCAACTAGCTTTTGAGCGCATTGATCGTCTTTTAAAATTTCAGGATGTACTAAGCTGTTCCAATTCTCCCTCCATGAGCTGCAAAATTTTACGATCACTCGACGAAAGTTTGGCCCCATATCTTCTCTTTAGAAAAAACTTCTACATGAGTAAAATGTTTGCCCAAGTTCGCCTGTCGACGAAGTACGACATAAGGTTTTGCATCGAAGGCCTGGTTTATAAAATATACCCAAATGCTTTTTGTACCCAGTGCAATTTAGATAAAATGGAAATCCTAGAGCATCTGCTCTTCAAGTGCCCAATCTGTTGTTCCTTTAGGGACTACTACCTAGGACCACTTCTAAACAGTGTTGCCGTTTTAGCCCTTTGGTGGCTAGATTTAGCTACCACATAGTTTTTTTGGCCACATAAATTTAAAATTGCCCCTAGCCCTTTTTTAGCCCTTTGGAGAATTTATTCATACTTGGCATATATGCTTAATTTGATCTCATTATACCCGAGCGCACTTGTGCACAAGGGTATATTAATTTTGTTCACATAACGGTTGTTTGTAACAGCCAAAACGAATCGAGATAGATATAGACAAATGTATACATAAATGCTCAGAATGAATAGAGAAATCGATTAAGCCATGTATGTCTGTCCGTCCGTCTGTCCGTCTGTCCGTCCGTCCGTGTACACGATAACTCGAGCAAAAATTGAGAAATGTCAACAAAATTTGGTATGTAGGTTTCTGTTAATCCAAGGTAGGTAGGTATTGAAAATGGGCGAAATCGGACTGTAACCACGCCCACTTCCCATATAATTATAATTATTTCCAGAAATACGAAAACTGCGATATTTTAGTAACTACTGAATATAATTCACTCAAAATTGATATTTACAATAACCTTCAGACGAAAAATAAGAATATTATAAATTTTTGGAAAATGGGCGTAGCCACGCCCACTTATGGTTACATGTGTATATCTTGGTAACCGCTGCACCAATTTCTGCCAAACTTGGCACAGTTTTTGGCCTTCATACAGCATACTAAATGGCCGAAAATTAAAAAAATCGGACAATAACCACGCCCACATCCCATATAACGGTAATTTAGAGAAATACAAAATCTTCGATAAATCAGTAAATATTATATATATAATATTAAAACTATGATTTATGATTAAATTTTGGAAAATGGGCGTGGCATCGCCCACTTATGACCACATATATGTATATCGGTAACCGTTCTATCAATTTGTACCAAACTCGGTATTTTTGTTGTGCTTGCCACATAAAAGTAAAACGTTGAGAATTATTGAAATCGGACTAAAATTACGGCCGCTTTTCATATAACGGTAAATTTCATATATGCTTGAAACTGCAATATTTCGAAATTTAAGGACGCTAATTTACTCAAAATTGATACACCCCGGCTTACTATCTAGCGGTAGGTTTCGGAAGGGTGAAAAAACATATATTTTATACTTGCGCCGGGTATTTAATGGTTTTTTTTTATTTATGTAAGAGATGAAGTTTTAAACTAAGAAAGACTGATATATATACATACATATATGTTTTGTATGTTCCTTACGTTTTTATACATACATAAGTACTGTAAAACTGTTAAACTATCTATTACCGATTTAACTATAGTTTAAAATAGATAAGTTTAAGGCCCTTAATATGCTTATATATATAATATTAAAACTATGATTTATGATTAAATTTTGGAAAATGGGCGTGGCATCGCCCACTTATGACCACATATATCTATGTATATCGGTAACCGTTCTATCAATTTGTACCAAACTCGGTATT
>NW_023458571.1:4343884-4356745 GCF_013731165.1 Rhagoletis pomonella
AATGGTTTTTTTTTATTTATGTAAGAGATGAAGTTTTAAACTAAGAAGGACTGATATATATACATACATATATGTTTTGTATGTTCCTTACGTTTTATACATACATAAGTACTGTAAAACTGTTAAACTATCTATTACCGATTTAACTATAGTTTAAAATAGATAAGTTTAAGGCCCTTAATATGCTTAATTTGTTGAATGGTCGAGTCGATTGACCGTGTATGTTCTTGTGGTGTGATTGACCAGCTGCTGGTGCGACTTCAAAAACTATTCGAAAATTTTATGATTGTACCAGCATGCTAGTGTCGTGAGTGGTGAAATTAGCTCAATTTTCTAAGTAAAAAGTATTTTGGCGGAAATTTCTTGCACTATATGAGTCAAAGCCGTGTATGTGGAAGATTAAGTTCGCGATATTGCAGTTGTGAATTAAAAAAAAAAAACAATGTTTAACAAAATGGTAGACAAATTATGAAATTTCGGCTGTAACTATTTTGATCTTTCCTCGACCTCATTTTTATACGATGTTTCTACGATTCGTAATTTGCTCTCTAAGTAATTTGCTAAGTAATTCGTGAATTACCCTGTTTACACGACACATATTAGTAATTCGTTTGGCAGCTCTAGTTCTTGTTCTTGTTCTTCGCTATTTATAATTATTTTTGTGTACTGCAAATATAGAAGACGGAGCTAAAATTTAAGTTATCATCAATTTTAATTTATATAGAGATTATTTTAATAACAATAGTCTATAACTAGAAAGTGTCAGCAAATGGGACCAGGCCGGTGAAAGCTTCGATATATTTCCGATAAATATTAGAGAAGGCACCGATTCGTTCGTCATTCGCATGGTAATTCGATCTGAATTACCTACCAATGAGGTAATCCGCTCTCAAAATGTTGTAAGGCGAATTACGTAATTCGGAAGATAATTGGCAAGGCGAATGACGAATGGGAGAGCGAATCACGAATGCGAGATCGAATTACGAAGCGTGGAAACGCCGTATTAAAGAAATAAATATTGTAGCACCATCCTGGTAAGTTATATGCTTCGAGCCTGATGGTACAATCAATTGATGGAGCCAGCAAGCTGGTGTCGTATATTTCCCCTTTTATACAAAAGGGTTTTTGGTTGGATAAAATATTAGCTTTTTTCCCAGAGTTCATTGTTTTTCTATACCATTATTTATTGAAAATGTTTGCGTGTATACTTACATATGGACATGCAAGTAAAAAATTTTAGCTGCCATTTTTAGCCACAACGTCTTTTTTAGCTCTTTTTTAGCCCTTTTTTAAAGGAATTTGGCTGCCACTAAAAATGATTCGCAGCAACCTTGCTTCTAAAGGAACCTGAAAGCAATCCAATGCATATATTCCGATTGACAGACTAATTTACAGTCAGGATAATGTACCTCTATGTTGTTAACTGTTTGCGATTCAGAGCCAACATATTAAATGATTAAATTGTGTAAACTACTGAAACTTTTTATTTTTTATTTTTTAATACTTCGTAAAATACTTCCACTTTTAATACATTTGCGAATAATTATGTAACTCTCAAACATGTAAACTCAAATGTAATTATTAGAAAGTATGCTAAAAATATAAAGTTTATAAACAGGGTTAAATAAAATGAATGAATCAAAAAGAAAAATATTTACTAGATAATTGTCTCGCAGATACATACATTTGTCTTGAGGAGAGATTCCTAAAGGAGTTACTCTTCATAAAACACTTCATTTTCACTTGAGGTTTCAGTATTCCCAACTTCTCCACCGATATTATTTATATTCAGAATACAAATGCTGCTTTGTGACACATTTATCAAAAATCGCTGGTAACTTCCAGAAATAAATACGAATGTTTTTGAAACTGATTTGGGAAAAGAATGTTCAAAGCTCTATTCACTTTGAGCAAACAATTTTTAAATTTTAATCCATAAATTCTGTCAAGGTTTTCCTTTTTGCGAAGGCTTCTCATCAATGGTCTTTGCGAATCGGCGCGAGTGTATTTGTAGCATAGCCACGGCTACGGTACAGGAGCTGAAATGTAATCCAAATTGAGGCTGATATTGTTTTTGCTATCACATACTTCCATTTTCACTATTTATCACCATTAAAACGGATTATTTATCACCAAACAATTTAGGAGATATTTTTAGAGATAGCTAAAAATTCAGGAAAATTTTAGATTTCCTATTTTATCATTTTAGCGATAGCAATAGTTAGAATCCGGCTGATGGTCGACACAGTTGGCTTTCTGATTTCGAAAAGAACTTCATGAGCAAGAAACGCTATGTTTTCAGATCTAAATGTTTTAGCATCCTTTCCAAATTGTTTTCCACAATTTTCATCTTTCTTAGATAAATAACTGCAAAAAAGGCGCGTTTTTTCTTTTAAGTGTTTTATAGAACTTTCGCAAATATCAGCAGTACCAAATTTTTTCAACATGGTTGACAACCGAAAAAGGCGTTTCTTTTTTCGAACATCCAATCAGCCAAACCTCAAACAACTCGCCTTTGGTGATAACATGATAGCCCAGAAAAATCCGTTTTTCTTGAAAACGACTAAAAACTAAATTTATGCATTTCCGTTTGCCGAAAGTTAACAAAATTGTAAAAGCTTACATAAAATCATAAATGGAAATAAATCAGAAAATTTTTGGGGTTATGGAAATAAGTCAGTTTGTTTTGCAAACAAATGATAAAAAGTCACTTTTTTAAATTGGGACATAGGTTCTTACTTATAGTTTTGTTTTCCATTTAAAATTTTTCTTTAATTATTCGAACTTTACAAAAAAAAAAGCACTTGAAACTTACAAAATAAACCGGTTGCCCTACAGAATGCAAACAAAATATAATGTAAAGCTGACTCTACGAAATTAGACTTTCGCACAGCCAAATGAATCATTTGACCTAATGTGCATTGGGTCGATTTTCTGCAAAACCATTGCTTACCATAAAATTAATACGTATTATGAATTTTAACCTCGACTCCAGTGCCACTCAGCGGGTCAAAAGAATTGTTCATCATACATGTACATAGCTCACATTTAAAATTTGAACGAAATCGGTCAATAAATACGACTTGTTTACATAACTCTAATAATAGCGAGTTTTCTTGTAGCATATAATTAGACCATAGACAGGGTGTCCCAGAAGTAACCTGCCAAACTTGAGGAGAAGGCACGTGGGGTGGTGAGCTCCCTGATAAGCAAAAATTTTTCAAGTAAAAGTGTCACCGTTTTTGAAATATTTAAATTTTTTTGAATTAAAGAAAAATCGTGCCTTTTCATGTATTTTCTTTAACTGCATCTACAAAAAAGGCTATATTTAGTAAATTTAATTATGCAAAATACTTCCAGATAGTTGCTTCTCCATACTCAAATGCAATGTAGTTAAAATATATTAAGGAACCATCATAAAATTATGACTATTTTGGAATTTTTAACTTTTTGATATTTTCTTCCCCCACTTTGACTATCTCTGGTGAAAAAAAATGTACTGAGCTATAACTTTACATTACATAAAAAAAATTGCTCTGTAATGGCATCGCTAACAATACGGCAGCACTATTCAGCGCCGCCGTAATGTTGGTAGCCCTGTTGGAACATACGATAGATAAGATAGAAGCAATCCTATTGTGTTCAGGAAAATCTGCCGTGAGCCAGCGATACGGAGAGCGCTACAGATAGCAGCAAGCAGCCTACAACGAAATCGCCAGAACAACCGCCAGCAGCAATAAAAGACCGCCGGACTCCTGGTGCCCCCTCAGCGAAGACCTCTTAGAAGTAGCCAGCTTCCCTCCAGCAGGTTCCGGGTAAGATAGTAGTGCGTAGTTAGATGAGCGGGCAGAGGGCCCAACATGGCGACCGTGACGGTGAGTGTGACCATGGGGGAATAAATTTTTTGACACCCTGGACGGCAGGCGTGTCCAATGTGCTTCTGTTGCGATACAGTGGTGGTGGTGATGAGCAGGATTTCATTGCGGTAGACAATATCGGGGTGCAGTTCAACTTCACCCGTATAGCGCCGCACAAAAACCCGCGCTGCATTTTTGTTCCGTGTATATTCTCGCATAACGGGGAGCCGTGTCATCACTTACACCAGCAGTACCTCATAAGCCGCATAACGCCATTTAAAACGGCACATAAAACGGCACGGTGTCCGTTCAGCAACTGTACTGGGTACAACAAGAAGTACTGCTGCCAACAACAACAACTATGGCAGAACAAGCAAATACATATTTGCATATCGGCACCTGACGCCATTTAGTGAGCGTCCGTTATAAATACATACATATGCGTACGTAACAGTTAAAGAAACCACACCACCAAAGTACAGTCGTGCAAGTCCATCAAGCACACGAATCAACTCACTATAGCCAATTGACAACAACATCGAAACTATTACAAGCAGCGGAAAACATTTTTAAAGGCGATGAGACAGATGAGATTTAAAAAAGAAATTTAAATATGTGTGTACTCATGTATATTCCTTTTAACACATTTTTGTAATACCTAACATTTTTTTGCGACTACGGCACACAGACAGACACACGCACGTGTGGAAAATTTCGATTTCTTAACTTAAACTTTTTTTTCAAATTCATATTCATTACTGAACTCTAATTGAAAGGCTTTAAAGCCACTTTTCGAATTCATTTTCAAAATTTAGTTTTAAGTGATTTGAGGTATTAAACCAATTTTTCAAGTTTATGCTACATTTTTTAGCTTTAAGTGATTCAAGGCATTAAAGCCATTTTTCTAACTACTTTTTCACTATTCAACTTTAAGCGAACCAAGGCACTCAAGCCATATTTTTTCCACATTCAATATTTAACTTTTAAGTGATTCAAGGCATTAACCCATTTTTCAAACTGATTTTTTTCTCATTAACTAGCTATAAGAGATTCAGGGGATTAAACCCATTTTTTTTTCTCAACTTCATCATCATTATTTAGATTTAAGCGATTTACGGTACTAAACCCATTTTTTCTAACTACATTTTCAATATTTAGCTGTAAGTGACGTGAGGGATTCAACCCCTTTTTCAAATTCATATTTCAAGATGTGATTAATACATCTCTTTTTATACATACTCATAATGCCATCTTGAATTAAATGAGGTAATATACCCAAAGGCAAATTTTTCTTTTTTTTCATAAAATTTTCAATTTACACGTTTCAAAAATTTTTATAACTAAAATGATTAATGCATCCACCTAGGTATAAGTTACTTAATACGGTTTTTGCAAAATTTTTATCGATTCAATTTTCCAATGCTTTTTATTCAAAATACCAAACTTTAATTCAACATACCTACTTTGCTACTTTTTTACCATATACCGATGTACATGTGTAATTGACACGACAATTATTTTATAAATACAAACAATTTTTAAACCAACTTTAACTGTTTGCAATTGCATGTGAATATAACCCAATATTCCCACTGCATGAAAACGTCCCTACTTTTGCATGCAAATTTTCAGCCGATGACCTACTGAGAGAAACATAAGTATTTTTCACAACTCGATTTCTTTTTAACATTTTTATTTAAACATGTTGAGCGATAGCTTGTTTTGTAAGTTTGGGCCTCCACTTCTTTAAGATTAGCCGGTTATGAGCGAATTTGATTTAGAATTTAAAGCATATAAAGCAGATGTTGATAAGATTACTAAGCGCATTTTACAAAATAGACCGTTGTCTACGAATGCGAAAAAATTAAACGAATACAAATATTCGCTTATCACAGCTTACAATAATATTTTGCTACTAGTTATTGGCAATAGTTCGGCTCATACCTGTAATCTCAAGGAAGTTCAAGTTAAGTTAGCCCGTTGTAAGGAACAGTTAGCAAAGTGCTTTACTAAACTAAATTGTCGCGTTAGGATTCCATCGGATAGCTTATCGCTAATTCGCCAATCAGACTTGGCTGACCCTGAGTCAGAAGAAGAGTTTAGTGACGCCAAGTCAGAAGCTTCGGTACAATTCAGTCTTAAAAGAAGTACTTCACTTCCATCATTTAAAGATCTGCTAACTGTATCCGACGAGCCGTCAACAGCTACCAGTTCACCAAATATTTCTACATTTTTTCAAGAATTTTTAGACATGGCTACCACCGAACAGAAAAAATCTTTTATTAGTCTTTGTGCCTCAATCATTAGGGAAAATTACAATGGCGATCCGCTAGCACTTGAATCATTTATCGACAAAATTAATTTAATTGAAGATTTTGCAGACGAAAATTTAAATACAACTTTTATATCATTTTTAAAATCGAAGCTCGAAGGCAAGGCACGTGAAGCAATTCCAACCGAGGTTAACTCAGTTCGACAAATCAAAGATGCGTTGAGAAACAGAATAAAGCCAGACAACTTGAAAGTTGTAGCTGGGAAAATTGCATCTTTACATGTCACAAATAACAATTATACGGAATTTGCTAAGCGTGTCGAGGAACTTTCGGATGCATTAGAGCGTTCTTTGATCATTGAAGGTATGACACAATCTAAGGCTCATGAAATGGCAGTCGAGCAAACAGTTAACGTTTGTAGACTTAATACTCGGTCGGATTTGGTTCAAAAGACGTAGTGGCAAAAATGATAGTCCAACAAAATAATCAAGTGAAAGAGCGGCAAGTGTTAGCGTTTCGATCCCGAGTAAATAGGCCAAATATTTTTAGAGGTAGCTTCAGAGGTCAAAACTTCAATCGATACAACAATAACAATCTCAGACAAAATAACTCTAATTTCAATAGGTATAATAATAACGGTAATAACAGTAGGTACAACAATTACGGTTCAAGGTATAACGGTAACAATTTCAATAATCGGTCATCAAACAACAATAATCGAAATAATAACAGCAACAATAATAGTAGTAGACGTCCAAATTCACGCAATAATGCTAATGTGCGCGCTTTAAACGCCCACGCCCCTCAGGAGCGAACACTGAGGGCGGTAGAATTGGACAATTAAAAAATCTTTTTCTACAAAAGGCATTTATTGCTTAAATTTGAATTGCTCTGACTTTATCGAATTGAATCGTTTCGTTTTTAGTCGACACGCAAGCCGACATTTCTCTAATAAAAATCTCTAGCATTGATAAACATTTTCCAATAAATACAAACGATATAATTAACATTACCGGTGTCACTTCTAATACTGTTTCTACTTTAGGTACGATTACCGTAAACTTGACTTTTACTGACTTTTACATTAAACATACTTTACATGTAGTAAACGACGATTTTAACATACCATCTGATGGTATACTGGGTAAAGATTTCCTGAAAAGTAACAAATGCGATATTAGCTATGCAAGCAATTGTATATCCTTCTGGGTCGGCAATGAAAAAGTCGCGATACCAATCCTACACGGCACCGAAAGCGACACCTGTATCATACCACCCAGATGCGAAGTTTATCGCATTTTCAATTTTGACAATTCGCCAGATCCACTTTTTGTAGAATCACAAGAAGTCGAACATGGCGTATTCACAGCAAGATGCATAGTTAATAGGAGTAACCCAATTATCAAAATCATAAATACCACAGATGACGTGAAACATGTAAAGAAAGTAAATATTCGGACTGAAAACCTTTCTGACTATTACGTTTACTCAATTAATAAGACCAAGACTGAAGACTCCAGAACGAACGAATTAACAAATATTTCGAAAAACCAAATCCCTACAGAAGCTAACAGCAATTTACTTGACCTGTGCATAAAATATGCCGACATTTTCACTCTGGACAATGACAAAATGACATTAAACAATTTTTATGAACAAAAACTTAGGTTGACTTACACTGACCCGGTATATGTAAAAAACTATCGTCTACCATATTACCAACGTGAAGAGATAACTCGCCAAGTTAACAAATTACTAGATAACGATTTAATTGAAGGAAGTTATTCAAATTACAATAGTCCTCTAATTTTGGTTCCTAAAAAATCTACTAATGGTCAAAAAGCATATCGTATGTGCGTTGATTTCCGCGCAGTCAATAAAAAACTTATTGCGGATAAATTTCCTCTCGCACGAGTTGACGATATTTTAGACAATCTTGGCAGAGCCAAATATTTTTCCACTTTAGATGTTTTTTCTGGATTCCACCAAATCCCCTTACATGAGGATTCACGTGATATAACTTCTTTTAGCACAGACCGTGGAGCATATCGATGGAAATTATTACCATTCGGTTTAAGTATAGCACCCAACTCATTCTCGCGAATGAAGAGTATAGCTTTTTCTGGTATTCCACCCAACGTAGCATTTTTATATGTAGATGACATAGTTGTTATAGGCTGCAGCGAAGCACATCACATTAAAAATTTAGCGAAAGTTTTCAAAACTTGTCGAAATTTCAACTTAAAACTAAACCCAAAAAAATGTAATTTTCTCAGGCCCGAGGTAACGTTTTTAGGGCACAAATGTTCAGCAAAAGGTCTGTTGCCAGACGATTCAAAAATAGTTGCAATTAAAAAGTATACTAAACCTACTGACAAAGATGCGTTAGGACGTTTTGTCGCATTTGCAAATTATTACCGAAGGTTTATCCCCAATTTTGCAACTCTGGCAGCACCTTTGAACAAATTAAGTAGGAAAAGAGTAGAATTTCTTTGGGATGAGAAACGTGATGAAGCTTTTCAAGCGTTGCGATCAGCCTTAATGTCACCGAAACTGCTACAATATCCACACTTTACAAAGCAATTTATTATTACAGTTGATGCTTCAAAAACAGGGTGTGGCGCTATACTTAGCCAAGAACAGCATGGTTGCGATTTACCAATATGTTTTGCTTCAAAGGCATTTAACAATGCAGAACAGAAAAAACCATTAAACAATTTCGACCATACATTTACGGAACGCATTTTTTAGTAAAATCAGACCACAGACCATTGGTATACGTATTGAATATGAAAGACCCCTCTTCAAAACTTTCAAGAATAAGGTTAGAACTAGCAGAGCACAATTTTACTATTGAGTATATAAAAGTATTTTGGCAGTACAGACGAGATCATTGACTAGACGAGAAAATGAAATTACACAAAATACAGATAATAACGAAAATTAAAACCAGGAGACATTAAACGTTTATGATAAATTTTCTTACAACTATTCAAAAAAGATACCGCGTATTAGATCAGAAATTACTTATGATAAAGATAATAAAATTAAAAGTTTACGAATTTGTGCACATATTAAACATAAACAACTCGAGTTACTTAATTATGTCTTTGCTAACGAAATAATGAATTTCGATAATTTACTTTCGAGGCTTGAAATTGAAGCCAGCAAACACAGAATTAAGGAGATTGAATGGCCAAAAGACCATGAATTTTTCCGTCATTTCACAATTGCTAGCTTAAAAAATCGCGGGAACACAATTTTAAAATCATTACAAATAATTTTAACAGATCCAGTCGAGACTGTGACTGAAAATGACAAAAAAATAAAACTAATGACCATTTATCACGACGACCCAATATCAGGAGGTCACTGTGGCATGAAAAAGCTTTATGCGAAACTTAGAACAAAATATTACTGGAAAAATATGACCCGTGATGTCGCAGAATATGTTAAAAATTGTCAAAAATGTCTTTTAAATAAAGTAAAACCGAAAGTTAAAGAAAAACTTGTACTAACCCCAACGCCGAATAAACCGTTTGATATTGTTGTTATCGATACAATAGGACCTTTACCAGAATCGAAATATGGTAATAAGTTCGCAGTTACCATTATTTGCGATCTCTCAAAATATTTAGTTACTGTTCCAATACCAGATAAAAGTGCTAAAACTGTTGCATCAGCAAATTTTTGAAAGTTTCATTTTAGTATATGGCATTATGCACTCTATAAAATCTGATTTAGGTACTGAATATAAAAACGAACTTTTTGCTGAATTAACCAAACTTTTAAAAATTAAACATGACTTTTCGACAGCACACCATCACGAAACTGTAGGTACAATAGAACGAAATCATAGAGTATTTAATGAGTACTTTTAAACGAATCATATTCCGACTGGGATACATATTTAAAATATGTTACTTTTTTGCATAATACAACCTCAAACACAGTTTTTGATAATAAATTAACTCCATTTGAACTGATTAAAAACGCTGTTTTACCAAACGAAGTATAAAAAATTAAAATTGATCCAATTTACAACGTTGACAATTATGCAAAAGAAGTAAGGTATCGTTTGCAAAGATCTCATGCACTCGCTAAGGAACTCGTAACATAACATAAAATCCAATCGAAGGAGTCATTTGATAAAAATGCACGTCCGGTACTAATTGAAGAAAAATATGCGGTTTTAATACAAAAGGAACCTAGAGATGAACATAGCAATATTTATCTAGGTCCTTATGTTGTACAGAAAGTAGATGGTGCAAATGTTACGGTTTTCGACAAGACCAAATATAAATTAAAAACGGTTCACAAAAACCGCATTCAAAAAGTCACATAACTTACTTTATAATGAATTTATTTAAAATATACAAGTAACATTCAATTTTGACCCAAAATGAATCAGTCACGTCACACAAGAGATATACAAACTACTATTATTGTTAGAATTACTCTGAAGAATTAGTTAAAATATGTACATGTGTACAACAATGCGAAATAACTCATGAATTATCATGTAAATCTGTTTGAAAACAAAAATTTTCATTTGGAATGATTAATACTCAAAATTAAAGTATATTTAAGTGTGTATACCTACAAATTTTGGCTTAATAAGTCGAACACATAAGTATTTTTGTATATTATTACTTTAACACAATAGTCAAAAAAAAAAAAGAAAAAATCAAATTAAGCAAAAAAAAACGAGTATGTATTAATTTTTATACAAATAGTTATGTAAATTCATATTTACAAATTTCCAAATTCAAATATTGTATACAATTAGCAAATCAAAAAAAAAAACATTTATTTAAGTCATACTTATATATATTCTTTAATTAAAAATTGATGTTGTAAATTAACGCAATTAGCTAAGTAGATATAATAATATTGCCAATTATTTAACATACGTTTTGAACTCTTTATTACAGCCGATAGTTGATATGGACGAACGACTTAAAAGGGGAAGGAAACATACTTACAACATTATAAAAAAAAAATATCTCGACCCTCCCTATCGATTTTGCATTGCCCTTGAATCAAACGATTCTTGCAAGCCTGATCACCTTGCAAAAATCTTTTCTCAAGGAGGGTGATGTAATGGCATCGCTTACAATACGGCAGCACTATTCAGCGCCGCCGTAATGTTGGTAGCCCTGTTGGAACATACGTTCCACAGGTACATAAAAAGAGAAAAGAAACGAATGAAAATTTCAATTCGATACACGCATTTGACTCAGCCGGTTGTGCCAATTTTGTTAACTAAATAAAGAACAAAAACTAAGTTGAGCTAAATTAACCACACGCGTTTTATTAAAGCGAAGTAGTATTCGGGCGTTTTTTATAAAGATAGAAGCAATCCTATTGTGTTCAGGAAAATCTGCCGTGAGCCAGCGATACGGAGAGCGCTACCAGATAGCAGCAAGCAGCCTACGACGAAATCGCCAGAACAACCGCCAGCAGCAATAAAAGACCGCCGGACTCCTGGTGCCCCCTCAGCGAAGACCTCTTAGGCTTCCCTCCAGCAGGTTCCGGGTAAGATAGTAGTGCGTAGTTAGATGAGCGGGCAGAGGGCCCGAGATTTTAGAAAGGTGACACTCTTACTGTTTCGAATAGAAAAAAAGTTATAACCGCTTTTGTGGGCAAAGGACTGAGACACGCTAGAGTGTATTTAATAGATTTAAATTTAAGTTGCTCTTATTACCGACCAATGACATGCTAAATAGTACAAAGGTACATTATTACCTGCTCCTGACATTATTTTATGTTACTTACCGGGATTCGGACTAGAGTCAATAACAAGGGCTATATCTATCAATATTTTTTGTGAAGGATGGGCTCACGTGAAATAAAACATACATGAGTTGTTTGCAGAAAAATTTATTCATTTATTGATAAAATATGCTGAAATTAGCGACCTTCTACTCTAATACAAGCTCGGCATCTTTTAAGAAAAGACGCTTTTAGAGATCTTAAACTCAATTGGGCTATCTCAGCAGCAGCTCCATTTATTTGTTCCCGCAAATGCTCTTCGTTTTGAATTGTTTTTGAATAAATTTTGTCCTTAAGACAGCCCCAGTATAAAAAATCTAATGGATTCAGGTCTGGCGATCGAGCGGGCCACGTGATGGGCCCGTATCGTCCAATCCATCGCCGAGGATAAGTTTCGTCTAAATGAGCTCTTACTTCACGCCCGTAGTGAGCAGGACATCCGTCATTTTGCTGCCATAGTCTTCGCCGCAGGTTTAAGGGTACATCTTCTAAAAGAGTTGGAAGCCTTTCCTGAAGGAACTTTAAATAACTGTGGGAGTTGAGCGTTGGCGGCAGTTCTACAGCTCCCAATATCTGACAATTAAAAAAACCACACCATAAATTTATTTTGTACTGGTACTGCGAACGATCTTATCTCATTTCGTGAGGATTGTCTATCACGTTTGTATGATGAGTCATCGCTCCAAAATATTTTATTAAAAAAGTTGGGGTCTGAATCATGCATTCGCAACATTTAACTGCAAAATCTAACCCTCGACAGGTAATCTCTCTCTTGTAAAGCCTGAACACGTTGAATGTGGTAGGGATGGTATTTTAAAGCCTTGTGAACTGTAGTTTTTGGTATTCCAGTCCGTCTTTCCATAATTCTCCCTGAATTCGATGGACCTAGTTCCACTTCTTCTAACAAAACTTTAACATCTACCGTTGCAGGGAGTCCTGTCTTGCCGCCACGCCTT
>NW_023458571.1:4356755-4365010 GCF_013731165.1 Rhagoletis pomonella
ACCTTCATATATTTCTCTCCGGGCGAATACTTCACGGCCCGGATGCCGACGATTGGGGTATCGCTCTGCATAAAGTCTTTGAGTAGCTCTGGCATTGCAGCAAGCTTCACCGTAAATTAGGTGAATATCCGCATATTGATGCGACGTATACTGCGTGTTCTCTGTCATAGTATTAATAACACAATATTCGAAGGGTCCAATTCCACAAAATCCTCTTTCATTATTTCCGGTAGGTAACACAAAATAATGTCAAGTAATAATGTACCTTTGTACTATTTAGCATGTCATTGGTCGGTAACAAGACCAACTTAAATTTAAATCTATTAAATACATTCTAGCGTGTCTCAGTCCTTTGCCCACAAAAGCGGTTATAACTTTTTTTTTCTATTCGAAACAGTAAGAGTGGCACCTTTCTAAAATCTTTATTAAGTGAGCAATTTTTTTATGTAATGTAAAGTTATAGCTCAGTACATTTTTTTCACCAGAGATAGTCACTTTTGGGGTAGAAAATATCAAAGAGTTAAAAATCGCAATATAGTCCTAATTTTATAATGGTTCCTTATTATATTTTAACTTCATTGCATTTGAGTATGGAGAAGAAACTATCTGAAAGTATTTTACATAAAAAATTTACTATGTATAGCCTTTTTTGTAGATGCAGTTAAAGAAAATACATGAAATGGCACGATTTTTCTTTAAGTCAAAAAAATTTAAATATTTCAAAAACGGTGACACTTTTACCTGAAATTTTTTTGTTTATCAGAGAGCTCACCATCCCACCTGCCTTCTCCTCAAGTTTGGCAGGTTACTTCGGGACATCGTGTATGTATGTAAGGTATAACCTCCGCAAATTTGACGGAACTCTATTCAGTGGTTTTTGAGTTTACTCGGAACAACGAAAACGGCTATCATTTTGTGTATATATGTAGGTATGTAGTCTACAACGAATCTCATTAAAACCCAAAGCTTCAAACTTTGTGCTAAATTAAAAAAAAATTTTCAAAATTTTCACAAATTTTACCTTTTACCAAAAATTAAAAACAAAGTCACAATAATTCAGTGGGATTTAGAAATCTAGGAGCAAATGGTTGCCAATCGAGTGATACTTGCGCGTTTACGTTAATGTATATAGATGCAGCCTTTCCAATAATTACCACTTTTGACCATAAGTACGGTATTAATAGCATATGTAGCTGTGTCGAATTTTATGACGTTAGAGTAAGCGGTTCCAGAGATAAGCTATATCAGAAGTTCAGTTTGTATGGAAGGGGCCACGCACCCTTTTCCAATGCCTACCAGTTTTCGCCATAAGTAGAGTACATATTAGCAATTTATGCTTCCATGCTAAGTATCAGTTCCCCAGCGTAGTTGGTTTTAGAGATATAATGGTTTTTTACTTTTTAGTCTGTATAAGAACCCAGCGCGACATACCGAGTAAATTTTTGGTCGGAATATTTAATTTCAAGGTGCTGGCATATGTTCCAAATATGAACCAAATCGGTGCAGCGGTTTAGTAGTGAAATACAATGTACAGAAAACTATATGAAATTGTAAAACCGTGACGTCTCAGATTTCTTAATTTTTGATTTTTTAGCGAAAAACCTTTTACACAGTAGTTCCAAAAAAGTGCGATTGGTTATGATTGAACACACTGAAATTTAATGTCAATAAAACTAAGTTTGTGGTTACATCAAGGCGAAATTTTGAGACCAGTGCGGTGCTAACTCTAAAGATAAACAAAGAAGCACTGGAAAAATTAATACATTCTAATACCTAAAAATAAAGATCGATGATAAACTGAAAAAAATGGGTTCTACATTTTCAGTTAGACCTCTAGCAATATGTACATCGGCGCTTACAACCATACAGACACACATACCAAAATTCTAACAATTGTTGATTTGGCTTCTGTTGATCTAATAACCCCATATTAATTTTTCTTTAATATCTGTTATGTACAGATATCGATCGGCCTGTTACAATGTTATTATTCTCTAATACTTTCGTTTGATACCCATATGGCAACATTTAGGTTGTCTTAGCATTTTAACTGAATTAAATTTTTTAAATAGATTCAAAAATATTTTCGAAAGTAAGCTTCTTAAACCTCTTTAGTTTGATATCCGTATTGTAATATTTCATTTATTTAACCAATTTAAACGAATACAATTTGTCAAATAGGTGGCAGATCCCTTAAAAATATTTTCGGCATTAAAATTCCCTAACCTCTTTAGTTTGATGCCAATATTGCGTTATTTAATTTATGTTATTAACTAAACTAAATAAAAGTTTTCAAACAGGTTGCAACGATCCACAAAAATATTTTCAGCTGTAAGCCCTTGTAAACCTCTTTCTTTTGACAGCCATATTGCAATATTTACTTTATCGTATCAATTTACTTAAACTGAAATTTTCAAACAGGTGTCAGCTCTCTAATTTTTCCTTCTATATTGTAAGTTAGACCTCTAGAGATACATCGATGAAAACTGAATTCGATACCATGCATTAGTTTCGAGTGATGCGTGCACAAATATACAGACAGACCGATAGACAAAAATTCTAAAAATTTTTAATTTGGCTTCTGTAGCTCTAATAAAGAGCCCCATATTAATTTTTCTATAATATCTATAACTTACAGACATCGGCATGTTGCAATTTTATTATAAGTATAGATATACATAGATTTCATTTATTTGATCAATTTAATTCAATAAAATTTTTCAAACAGGTGGCAACCCTCCTCCAAAAAATTTTTTCGGCAGTAAAATTTCCTAAACCTCTTCAGTTTGATACCCATATTACAATATTCAATTTATCTTATAAATTTAATTAAATACAAATTATAAACAGGTGGCAACCCTCACAAAATATTTTCGGCTGTAAGACTTCTTAAACCTCTTTCTTTTGACGCCCATATTGTAATATTCACTTTTTCTTATCAATTTACTTTACCTGCAATTTTCAAACAGGTGGCAACTCTCTAATTTGTTTCTTCCTATATTTTAAGTTAGGCCTCTAGCAATATATCGGTGAAAACTGCATTCAATTCCATGCATTAGTTTTCGAATGATGCGCATGCAAACATACAGACAGACAGACAAACAGACAGGCAGACAACCAAAAGTTCTAAAAATGGTTCATTTGGCTTCTGTTCCTCTAATAAAGACCCCCCACATAATTTTTTTTTTTAATATCGGCCTGTTACAATTTAATTATATGTATAGATTGCTCATTATCTAACATATGTACATATTTCTATACATAAATTTCGAGAAAAACGAAATTATGTCCTTTTCTAAATCAAAAAGTATGTTTTTCTTAAAAAATACATGATCAATTATAAGATATGTAGTATATCAGAACAAAACAATATTTAAAAAATTCGTGAAAATTTGGAAATTGAGATTTTTGTGGTTTTTGTTAGATAATGAGATATACTTTTATAACAAAATAGTTTACATTAAAAAAACGAAAGGAAAATAGTCAAAACTGGCCAAAATGTTGCGTCTCTATCGTTTTGTCGCAGTCTGTACATTAAAATTTTTATTAATTACAAAAACCATTTATGGGACTATAATTTGTCACCTTAGTGGAAGAAAAACCTGGCACCCTGAAATTGTGCATATGGAAACTGTGCATACGAAATAATTCATATGAAAAAAACCGAAATAAAGCATACGAAAAAAACCGAAATAATGCATATATGCACAGTTTCGGCTGAAAACTGAAATAATGCATATGAAAAAAAAAAACAAAATAATGCATATTAGAAAAAGCGAAAATATGCATATGCACACTTTCGTTTGAAAACCGAAATAATGCATATGAGGAAAACGCAGTAATGCATACATGCACAGTTTCGACTCTAAATCGAAGTAATGTATATAACAAAAATGTAGTAATGCATATATGCACAGTTTCGGTTCAACACCGAAATAATGCATATGACAAAAACCGAAGTAATGCATACATGCACAGTTTCGACTCAAAACAAAAATAACGCATATGGGCATTCCCATGGTGGCGCACGTGACAGTCGTACGATTTCAATGTGATACAAAAAAGGAATACCATTTGTTTTCTTTAACTTTTTTGGGCCATTGTATAGCACGTAATTAGCTCTATATTTAACCGAAAAATTAAATCAATCGAACTGCTTGGTCCTGAAATAGAAGCATTTAAAGAGAGGTTCGTTACGTGACAAAAAATGGAAGTTGATTTTTTCTTTTCTTGCAAAATCGCAAAACTCTGCGAATTGTGGATGGCTATTTTGATGAAACTTATTTTGATATGATTTGGAGCAATTTTAGTTGTTCTTAGAGTTTTTTGAATTAATGCAAATTGTTTCAATTCTCTTTTACAACCCCAAGTGTGAAACGTGACGTGACGTGGCGTGACGTGACATAAATTTCCATCGTTATATTTTTGTTAATATTGCTTTTAAATGAATTTTCCACGCAAATAAAACATGTATTTTATGTAGAATATACTTTATATTTTGACTTCAGCGCCAATTCAGGGTCAATTTATTGGAAATCTATGATTTATTATGTTTCAACCACATACGCCAAATTCGAACCAAATCGGACCATAAATACCGTTTTTCGAAATATCTCGACCTTGGCACCACCTAGGAAGACCATTTTATGCAAACATGACTTACATAGCCAGTATATATTTTAAAAAGCAGACAAATCGGCCCGTAAATACGTTAGATATAAAACTTTTATTTTTTTTGTCGTGGTGGACCTTCCGGTGGAAACACCCATATGACAAAAACCGAAATAGTGCATACATGAAAGCGAACTTCGTCCTGGGTAGGCGGCCTTCGGCCGCGCTTAGGGATTATAACCAGTGTTGCCAAACATGGGCTGTTCCTACCAAAACTGGTAGGTTTTTTCCATTTTGTAGGTTGGTAGGCTTGATTGGATTTTGGTAGGTTTCGGGACAATGAGTAATAGTTATTTGCTAAAAATAGAAAATATGTACGTATCTCCAAATATTTTAGCAACCTTTTTTACACAAATATTTCACCGGGGCGTTCGTATAATGGCGGCCGCAAACATGTAAATATACCTGATTCCTAAGTACAAGCGTATACCTTATTATTGCCAATATGCAATATGGACATCCATATATCGTGACCTAAGGATATAAAGGTGCCAAGTCCATTTTTAGAAATTTTTCAGGAGAGACGAAAAATCGATGTAGTTTCGTATTACCTGTCATTCTGCATCAAAAACTAAACTTTGAAAAAAAAAATGGACTTGGCACCTTTTCACCTTTAGGTAGCGATATAATTTATGGCGTACTTGGACCAAGATTCCAGAAAAGTCTGGGCTCGTACTCAACCATATTTCAGGCGGAAGTCTTCCCAATCAAAGTCTGTGTTCGCGAATGTCATCGTAGAAGGCAAATGAGGCCAGAATAAATATTATGTCGGACATTCAGGCAGCGTTACTGGCCTTAGAGTCTTTTAAAACGGCATCTGGGCTTGTAAACTCTTGAACCACCTGCGAGCCCACAATATCGTCACGCATGAAGGGTTTGAAGGCAACGAAAGGGCTGACAGTGGCGCAAATCGTGAAGCTCAAATGCGTTTGCATGGTCCCTAGCCTTTCTGTGGTACATCTAAAGGTAATAATAATAATATCGTCATAAGACACGAATAAAGAGCTCGGAAAAACTCTTTGGGGAGTTCTGGGGAATACTGTTGCACTGGAAAATATAGTTGACCGCGGACATAAGTTTATGGGTCTTTCTTCACTGTCAAAGAGGTTAACGCGGCTTTATTTGCCGTCACCTATGTTAAGAGTCTTTCTTCGCCGAAATTTTTTTACGCCTCTTTTTTCGCTATCAACTTTTGAGCTCGCGCCTTTATTCGTATCTAGTGACGATATGTATGTATGTGTAAAGAAACATATGTACATATGGATAAGTCTGTACAGTAAAATGAATCGTTATACGCAGCTAATTTGTTTTTATTAATCTAGTTGTATTTTAGTTTTACTAGTTTATGTTAAATATGTTTTTAAAAAATTTGACATCGAAAACAAATATTAAAACTCAAAAAAATGTTTGGTAGGTTTTGGTTGGGTATGGTAGGAAATTTTGGTAGGAAAAAAATGTGTCTGTGGCAACGCTGATTATAACCCTTACTAAGTGGAATTTTCCTTTCTGTGCTGCCGGAAAAGGGGAGCGGAAGTATTTTTGCGCAGAACTTCTTTTTGCGTAGGCGGCCTTCGGCCGCGCTTAGGGATTATAATCCTTACAATGCAGGATTCTTCTTTCTGTGTTGCCGGGAAAGCAGAGCGAAAGTATTTTTGCGCAGAACTTCTATTTGCGTAGGCGGCCTGCGGCTGCCGTTAGGGATTATAACCCTCACTAAGTAGAACTCTCCTTTCTGTGTTGATGAAAAAGGGAGGTGGAAGTATTTTTGCGCAGAACTTATTTTTGCATAGGCGCCCTTGAGCCGCGCTTAGGGATTATAACCCTCACTAAGTAGAATTCGTTAGAAAACCGAAATAATGCATATAACAAAAACCGAAATAATGCATGCATGCACAATTTCGGTTCAAAAACGAAATAATGCATATGTGAAAAACGAAGTAATGCATACATGCGCAGTAGGGTGATTCAAAATTGGAACTTTTTTGAATTTCGACTGGCAATGTTCGAATTCTTGAAGATAATAGGGAAGACAAGTTCCTTCTAAAATTTCAGCTTATTTGAACAAGATTTAGAGGTCGCTCAACGCTGTTGTTTGTTTTCCGGAAACTGCAGATTTTAAATGCATCTTTATAAAAAAATAGGTATATTTTCATCAAATTTCTGTTGAAATTTTGTAGGTAGGTTCCCAAATATCAGTTTATTAGAACACGGTTTATATTAGTTTGATAAATTAGTTTTAAATACATATATTAATTAGTTGGTAACTAAGTTTTGCCTTATAAAAAATTTATATTTGCAATATTTTTTTTGTAACTTAACCAGTGAGCATATGCTTAATACATCTAAGAGCACATTATAATTCATACCAAAAGTGGACCCCATCATTAAATATTACTAATCATCAAATAAAGAAAATCACCAGATAAACATCACTCATACGCGATGTTGAATCCATGTGTTTTCCTAGTCTTTGCAAATATTAAAAGTATAATAACAATATTTTGGCGCATGCACCTTTGCCAAGTGTTTGGCTGAGCTTCTCCTCCAATTTCTGGTGTGGGTCTTGATGTTGTGACAAAAACGCCACAGACCTACAACTTTGCGCCGCCTCCGAACAGAAATGGCTTTTGTGAGAAGCTTTTTTAAGGCAGAAATACACACGGAGGCAGTGTAGGGAGTTAATCAATTAATTTTTCTATCATACCACTAATACCCAAAGAGCAAACAATGATTTTGATGAATTGTTCAAGCCCTTGTGTTTATTTCAGATATAATAATGGCATAAAACTATTACACACGGTGCAAGTGTTTAATAACATCTTTTTTTCTCGCACTTGGAATAATTTCTCGGTGCTTCCGAACTGTCACAACCTATGCTTGTTTTTGCTCCCCACTTTTGGCATGCACGTTGTTGAAGCTTTGAGCGAGCGCCACTCCACGCTCTGCGGTATCGTTTAAATTCCTTAAAAGTGATTTTATCTGTGAAATTATATTTGCCACCGCTGCAAAATTTTACACCCGTCCAAAAGTTTTTAATTGTGTTGCTTCAATTGTCATTTGACATTTATTGAACAAGAAAACTAATTTAATAAGATTATGAAGTTTTATAGTACAACAGATATAGGGAACTCTTGTTTGTGCTAAAAATAATAATTTAGTGATAAAACGGTTTGGAAACCGTTTTATGTCATTATTATATCTGAAATAAACACAAGTCCTTGAAAAATTCATCGAAATCATTGTTTGCTCTTTGGCTATTAGTGGTATGATAGAAAAATTATTTGATTAACTCCCTACACTGCCTCCGTGTGTATTTCTGCCTTAAAAAAGCTTCTCACAAAAGCCATTTCTGTTAGGAGGCGGCGTAAAGCTGTAGGTCCGTGGCGTTTTTGTCATAACATCAAGACCCACACCACAAATTAAAGGAGAAGCTCAGCCAAACACTTGGCAAAGGTGCATGCGCCAATATATTGTTATTATACTATTAATATTTGCAATGACTAGAAAAACACATTGATTCAACATGGCGTATGAGTACGGTGACCACAAATATGTTTTGAAAATGCAGGACAATTTTTAAAAAA
>NW_023458571.1:4365110-4365905 GCF_013731165.1 Rhagoletis pomonella
CTACATATAATTGCGTATACATACATATATTTACTACATACATATATTTAATTACGTTTTTCGAAAAAATTACGAAAACGCTTGTTTGAAAAGAAAACTGGCTTGGAAAACCTTTTTTTTTTCTTAAGCAATTACCACAAAATTTGTAGAACAGTGCTGTTGATATGTTTGATGCTGGTCTTCATTTTCTCGTCATCCATTGTCCATAACTGTACAAGATTTAGAACGCATTGACTGGTTGAACTTTCAAAACCAGCTTACCCTTATGTAGTTATCAATTGGTTTCGACACTGCTTTTATTTCGATTATGAAAAGTTAATTTTAAGATTTCGAAGAATATGCGGGACAAAGGCAGGCCACTTGGAAAAAATCACTACATTTTGGGGGTTTTCTGTTTTGAAAAACTACGCAGGACAGATCTTTAAATAACAGTACGGTCCTGCAAAAAACAGAATGGCTGGTCACCGTACGTATGAGTGATGTTTATCTGGAGATTATTTTTATTTGATGATTAGTAATATTTAATGATGAGGTCCACTATTGGTATGAATTATAATGTGATCTAGATGTATTAAGCATATGCTCACTGGTTAAGAAACAAAAGAAATTATTGCAAATATTCATTTTTTATAATGCAAAACTTAGTTACTAACTAATTAATATATGTATTTAAAACTAATTTATCAAACTAATATAAACTGTGTGCTAATAAACTGATATTTGGGCACCTACCTACGAAATTTCAACGAAATCCGACAAGATTTGATGAAAATATACCTATTTTTTTATAAAGAT
>NW_023458571.1:4366005-4367132 GCF_013731165.1 Rhagoletis pomonella
ACATAGTTTTTTTGCCCACATAAATTTAAAATTGCCCCTAGCCCTTTGGAGAGTTTATTCATACTTGGCATATATGCTTAATTTGATCTCTTTTTTTTTCATTTATGTAAGAGATGAAGTTTTAAACTAAGAAAGACTGATATATATACATACATACATATATGTATTGTATGTTCCTTACGTTTTTATACATACATACTGAAAGGGCTGTTAACTTATCTATTACCGATTTAACTATAGTTTAAAATAGATAAGTTTACGGCCCTTAATATGCTTAATTTGTTAAATGGTCGAGTCGATTGACCGTGTATGTTCTTGTGGTGTGATTGACCAGCTCCTAGTGCGACTTCAAAAACTATTTGAAAATTTTATGATTGTACCAGCATGCTGGTATCGCGAGTGGTGAAATTAGCCAAATTTTCTAAGTAAAAAGTATTTTGGCGGAAATTTCTTGCACTATATGAGTCTAAGCCATGTTTGTGGAAGATTAAGTTCGCGATATTACAGTTGTGAATTAAAAAAAAAACAATGTTTAACAAAATGGTAGAGAAATTATGAAATTTCGGCTGTAATCATTTTGATCTTTCCTCGACCTCATTTTTATAGATGTTTCCACGATTCGTAATTCACTCTCTAAGTAATTTGCTAAGTAATTCGTGAATTACCCTGTTTTCACGACACATATTAGCAATACATTTGGCAGCTCTAGTTCTCGTTCTTGTTCATCGCTATTTATTATTATTTTTGTGTATTGCAAATATCGAGGATGGAGATAAAGTTTAAGTTATCATCAACAATTTTAATTTATATAGAGAATATTTTATAAATATGGGACCAGGCCGGTGAAAACTTCGATATATTTCCGATAAATATTAGACAAGGCACCGATTCGTTCGTCATTCGCTGGTAATTCGATCTGAATTACCTACCAATGAGGTAATCCGCTCTCAAAATTTTGTATGGCGAATTACGTAATTCGGAAGGTAATTGGCAAGGCGAATGACGAATGGGAGAGCGAACGACGAATGAGAGAGCGAATTACGAATCGTGGAAACGCCGTATTAAACAAATAAATATTGTGCCAGCATCCTGGTAAGTTGTATGCTTCGAGCCAGATGGTACAATCA
>NW_023458571.1:4367232-4369656 GCF_013731165.1 Rhagoletis pomonella
ATGGTACAATCAATTGATGGAGCCAGCAAGCTGGAGTCGTATATTTCCCCTTTTATACAAAAGGGTTTTTGGTTTGATAAAACATTAGCTTTTTTCCCAGAGTTCATTGTTTTTCTATACCATTACTTATTGAAAATGTTTGCGTGTATACTTACATACGGACATGTAAGTAAAAAAGTTTAGCTACCATTTTTAGCCACAACGACTTTTTTTAGCTCTTTGTTAGCCCTTTTTTTAAGGGAATTTGGCTACCATTAAAAATGATTCGCGGCAACACTGTTCGCTATTCTGCTACGTTGTTGCATAGACATTGCCACAAGCGTTGCCGTTTAGGTCCAATTGGACCAAAATTGGTAGCTTCATTCTCCGTTGGTAGCTTGGTTGGTTTGTTGAAGCTTTTGGTAGGCAAAAATGTTTTGAAAATACAACCAAATTGAACATTAAAATTTTTTCGTTTAACTTGCGTTTTTGCGTTCAAAACACTGCTTTCACTTTGCTTACACGTATAAGATTTCTTATTTTTTTCTGTATTTTATTAAGCAGACAATTTTCTGCAAACAAAAACTCATTTCCCAAAGCTAGGACCGATTAGCTGTTGAAATTAACAAGAAGTTACCTATATTCTTGAAAAAAAAAATTGGTGATAGACAATTTGCAAAGTGTCAGTGTATTGTTAAAAAAGGGTGAGTGATGCAAATTGAATCAAATTTAGAAATTTTTTTATTGTAATGCATAAAATATCTGCATTTGTTTTTTCACACACACAAAAAAAATTTTTTTGATATGAGTTGAATCAATCCCAAATATATTTACATATTCTGCAAAAGTTTTTTATACAATACGTTAATTCTTTTATTTAAATGCCCGAATTTCTTTTTTTTAATCTGAAGGATTGGTGTGAATGGTTAACCAATACTGTAAACAATATTATGCGTAGTTTTAATTTTTACTGCTAATTTGTGTAGCTAAAAACCCCGAAAACTCGAGAAATCTCGTTTTAATGATGAACAAATTTTGGTAGTTTGGAAACTGATTTGGTAAGCATTTTGGTACCTAAAAATATTTGCAAGTGGCAACACTGATTGCAACAGCTAAGAGCAGCCGAAAACACAAGAGAGGGATACGAGCGACAAATGACAGCAGTCATCCCTGCGAGAATAAGTTTAAAGCTTTGTGCTGTGATTTAATTGTATCGCAGTGCAACCGTCAGCTTTCCGTATATGTTTTTTTTCTGCTATGTTGCACAGTCCTTTTACAGCATCTGAGGGCAGCCGTAAATATATGAAAGGGGATTTGAGCGATAGACGCTAACAGTACATATCCGTATATAAAGATTAACAGCCTTATTCTGTATCACGAACGACTCGTCTGCGGACGACAACATCTCTGATTGTGATTTTATTACTCTATCGGTCGTCTTCGTCTTGCTTTTCATATATTACGTTGAAATGGTCCCGGTTGCGTTTAAACCGTCAAGAATGACTCCGCCGGAATAATTTTTGAAGCATTCCTCTGCAGACGAATCGTTCGTGTGATACAGAATAAGGCTGTAAAGCTTTGTGTGGTGATTTAGTCATATCGCAGCGCATTCGACTGCTTTCGTCAATTTTTCCTACAAGACAACAGCGAAAACCGATTGTGAAATTGAGCGACGCAAAGGCGTCAGTTGAATACTAAAAAAAGGAAAGGTTTTAGCAAGCAACGAGTGAGGACCAGTGTTGCCACCTGATAATATTTTTAGGTACCAAAACGCCTACCAAATCAGTTTCCAAACTACCAAAATTTGTTCATCATTTAAACGAGATTTCTCGAGTTTTCGAGGTTTTTAGCTACGCAAATTAGCAGTAAAAATTAAAACTACACATAATATTGTTTACAGTATTGGTTAGTTATTCACATCAATCTTTAAGATTAAACAAAATAAATTCGGGCCTTTAAATAAAATAATTAATTTATTTGTTTTTGTTATTTTTCGGCCTTATAACAATTATATTCAACAATTTATATTGAAAATAATAAATTTATTTGTTTTTGTTATTTTTCGGCCTTATAACAATTATATTCAACAATTTATATTGAGCTCCGAGGCCGTTTTTTAAATGAAAATTTATTGTGGAAAAGCAACAATAATTTGAAAAATGGTAGAAGTGATAGCTATTTCGGAAATCACCACATTTCCTCATCAGACTTCTTTCAGTAGGATTCGAACCGACGATCCCACTGACTCAGCCAGTTGCCTATGCACCGTGCTAAGTACGCCTTGTAAATTATCGTTTGCTTATTTCCACTATTTTCATTTTTGTTATGCCAACACAATCAAGCGCAGCTATTCCGCTGCAATTCACTTGATCATGTGGTTGTTGGTATTGAAATAGAAATTGATGAAAATAGTGGAAATAAGCAAACGATAATTTACAAGGCGTA
>NW_023458571.1:4369756-4371080 GCF_013731165.1 Rhagoletis pomonella
ACAAAAAAATTTCTTTTGGATAAAATTCGAAATCAAAAAAATAAATTTAAAAAAACGTAAGTTTAAAAAACCAATTTTTTTCTTTTTTTTTCCTTTGTACATTTTTTTGAAAAACTTGAGTTCACATTTTCTGTGATTTCTGGCGATAACTGAAAAGTTACCCAAAAACATATTTCGTAAATATTTCCAAGATGAATCTTTGGACATTTTTTAAATCTTATTTTCGTGTCCAGCGACCCAAAATAAGTTTAAAAAAGAAACATCTTTTTATTTTGTACTTTTTTCCTCTAAGTTTATTAATGTGCGCATGTATGTACATGCGCACTCTTAAATCATACTTATTTCCCTCAGCTCTTTGCACATCACGCCAAGGAGAGTTGAAGTTTGCGCGCGTCAGGCATGTTGTTAAGTATGAGTATGATACAAGAATGATAGAATACAAGATTGCGCCGATCAGAGAGGTTTTTTGAGCATAACTTTTGTGTGACGTCACACTGGTGCAATTGCGAGAGAGAAATGCCAAAGCGTGAGCAGGAATGGAAGAAGAAGAAAAAATGTTACAAGGAAAACGTAAACAAGTTGCACAAGTGTGACGTCATGCAAACAACGATTCTGTCAAATTCGTTAAGAGAGGAATAGCGGTCCGAGATCGGCGCAACCTTTGTATTCTCTCAATCGTGAGTATGATAGATACCTCTTCTTTAAGGGTGGATATGACGTTCGGGGGCATTTCAGTAAATATGAATGCATATAAGTTGAACAAATTATGGATGGTGAGTGGGATATATTCAGTTTGATCATACTCGCTGCGCTTCTCTGATATGTATGTACATATGAAGGGTTAGTTAACGGTCTCGATTAAAGTTTAAAGAATTACTATGTAATTGTTTGGATGCCGCAATAGAAATACCCTTTATATGTAGGGTTAGTTAATGGACTTTAAACATGTGATTCGAATTATACTATCCCATATAAATTAACAGCCCAGCGAATCAACACTTGCTTTTGTATTTAAACGTCGCCAATTCAAAATTATTGTAGCGTTCGCAAAACCAATAAATAAGTCTCAAGGTCAGACCCTAGCAAGAGGATTGCATGTCATGGCGTATTGAGTAGAGTACGATCTTTCCCAAATACCAAGTTAAAGTTAACAGCCAAAAGCAATGCATGCGGTTATTAGAATAAAGAAATATGCAGATTTTCTAGACCACTGAGCAGCTCGATTTTCGGGGATTATTACTAGTTACCTTATAAATTAAAAGCATAAGTATCACATGTATGCGTAGTCCAATTCACGAAATCATTTCCTCTATATGAGTAAAAA
>NW_023458571.1:4371180-4378268 GCF_013731165.1 Rhagoletis pomonella
TATGCGTAGTCCAATTCACGAAATCATTTCCTCTATATGAGTAAAAAGTAAGTGAATAAACTCGATTTCGCGTTAATTGAAATCATGAAATGGTGTTCATTCATTCAGTTTCTACACAAACGCATGAAATGATTTCATGAATTGGCCTACGCATAGTGGTAGTAAATGACAGAATGAATTACAACAAACACATCCTTTTGACATAATGCAAGCCGAAAACGTTGGTTCAAATCAATCCGAAATCAAGTTGGACGTTTTGCCCACAAACATTGCAATTTTGCGAGCAGTCTCATTATAAAATCTCATTTTAACAATTTCATAGTTTCGGCTTACATTTATAAAATTCAACGAAAGCGCGTACCTATTTCGGCTGAGTTATCCATTATTGGTTATTTAGTGTACAAAATAAACGCAAATTAAATGAGTTAGTACAACATGGCCATTCATGTAGCGATAAGTTGTACAACTTTCCAGAAAATCCAAATTTTTTGATCTTTCATACAACCAAGACATAAATTCATTCAACAGGCCCACAAACGGTGCCACCTAGAGCAAAACAACACCAAGTTGAACCAACGGTCGCTACGTTTATGGCTTTCTTTAAGAAACATCGGTCGAAAATTTCAACTGCTCCTGTAACACTACCTTATATAAGTTGGCCTTGCTATCATTATCAAATATCGCACACCGTCTTCAAAAGCGTCACAACTCAAAATAATACGTTTGTCTGAAAATGCGAAAAACTATTTCTTAGCACATGATAATCATATGAGCAAGGGCGACTTTACCTTAGTTTTTTTTTAACAAATTATAACAAAAATTTGCTCCAGATTCTGCTGAAAGTTAAATAAATGCTCTGTACACATACTGTACTGAATTTTCTATTCAAACAAAATACATACTTTATTATTTTCTTAAGGTTTTTACATAACGTTGGAACTTCCTTAAACTGTATTGTAAAAAGTAAGAAGAAAATAATTTAATTATAGTTGACATGTTTTAGATAATGTTTGCTATGCCCAAGAAATTAATACAACAAAAAGATCAATCGTTTTATGGGCATATCGCCGGGTCATTACGTACCAGTTGTCATAATATGATGGAGCTTAAACTATTTAAAAAAAGGCTTACATTTTTGTCGAGTGTTGTTAGTTATCTCGCAAATAACTTTCAGTTTAATAACAATAAATTTCAATATTCGAATGGCTTTTGCCTATAACTTACAACTCCTTTTTGTCAATTTACTGACTTTGTAAAAAAGTTTTTAATACAAGACATAAAGTTAGATACTCTTTTTGGCGAATTCTTAGTCTTTCACAGTTTTTGCGTAGTTGAAAAATTATTTAAGCCATGAGGAAATATAGATTAACTCCTTAAAAAGTGGTACTTTTCACAGTATTAGAGGATCTTAAGAATAAAGTTAGTTTCCTGGCGCAGAGAGAGAAACCGGCTTCTTATTAATATTTTTGAAAGTAGACTTCAAATTAAAAGTAATTTTAAAATGAAATGTACAGAATTCTTTGACTATTTAAACACTGAAAATGGGAATGATCATTATTGCTATTCAAAAAGCCACAAATATAAAATAATTTATTGGCTCCTGTGTATAATGATGTGTGCACTGATGTTAAAATGAATAACACTTTTACTTTTTTGAACTCTACTTTATTTATTTACCAAAATATTGTTAAAAAGAAGAACTCAGTCGTTTTAAATTATTTTCTGTTACTTACATTCATAATTTTGCTCTTAATAAAAATGTACTGAAAAGTACTGATTTTTTTAGCATGAAAAAGTCTAATGTACTGATTTCGCGCATAAAAAATCTGGCAACCCTACAATCAGTACAGTTCGCATTTATATCAACGAGCAGCTTATTAGATTTCTTTTCGTTTGTACCACAGTATATACAGTAATAAACCTTTTCGCAGTTTTTCACCATTTGGTCCCCGAGGAGTACTTTTGAGTTGTGTGCAGCGCTTTCGTTTTTCGCGCACGGCAACACTTACTGTGGGGAATTTCGCCTCATGATTAGGAAGAGTTCATTTCGAGGATAAAATATACATAATTATGTGTTATTTATGAACAAAATGTAGGTGAATTATAATATTCATCTTTAATGTATGCTGATATTCATGCTTAATGAAGAATAATATCAATAGTTAAGTGCGTAATTAACGCTTGTGTTTTATAAACTGGAAAACTTAAATCGTAATTACTAGCATTGGATGGAGTTTTCTTAAATGTAAGTTTAAAATAAAAAAGTCCATTGTAAGATTATATTTTTATGAAAAGCGTAAATTTTGTGAATTTATCAAGCCAAATTCTAAATTTCCGAATATATTTAAGTTTTTATTTAAAAAAAAACAAGGTTTGTATAGTTATACAGACCCCAATGCCTGCCAGTGCATCCGCCCAGACAGTCCATTAAGCACACCCAAGTTTGAGTGACCTACAAGTTACAAGCGTTTTTAGCATTTAACAGTTCATTATCATGTACGGTGTAATATTATTTATTATACACTGAGCTATGAACTATGAACTATCTGTACTAGTATCTATAACAATAGACAATAATTTGCAATGTAGTTACACTTTTGCAATTATTTTCGGGCACTATTACACAGTCATGACTTGTGCCACTCTGCCATATTCTACGTTTATACGTAAGCTATTTGCAAATAAAAATAATTTGCAAATACCTAACTCACTGTTTATTCGATGGTGAAAAATTCTTTTTTAATATTGCCGGATTATAAAAAGGCAATAATATGACCATCGAAAAGGAAAATAAAGTTAAAAACGGCAACGTCTTGATTATAAAAATGCAATAAGATGACCATCGAAAAGGAAAATTAACCTAAGAATGGCAGCGTCTTGCGCTTATTTGCAAATAATACTACTAATCAATACTTATTTGCGTGATTTAGTTATTTGCAAATAAAAAATTAACTCAGCGTTTATACGGCAAATTTTACCATTTTGCAAATTGTTATTTGCAAATCATGCGTGCGTATAAACGTAGTAATAGTACGGTTGTTGCTCCCTTTCATATCACAGTAATTTTGTATACAACTCTGAATCAACAAAATGCATGCTCCTTCTCATTTTCAACCCTGATCAGATTTTACCCCCGAGGGGTACTGAAAAAGGTTTATTAGTGTATATACTGTGGTTTGTACCAGGGTGCGGAGAACGATCAAAATACGATCTGTTTCGCAAGCAATCGCGGCCAAAAATTGAGTGCTTGCAATTTTTCGCAATTGATAACGTAGCGCTGCGAGCAGAAGCATTTACGATCTCTTACGAGCAATATCAGCGTTGGTTAAAATTACGAGAGAGAAGATTTCGCTGCAAGCGTCGGTCGTTCGATCTTTCGCGATCGTTCGTTGGTTGCGAGCGTTTTTTGTGAAACTCAATCAGTTACTCGTATTGCGAAGATTGAATTTTTGAACGATCGCGAGCGTTCGTCTGGAGGGTAAATTATTTATGTATGTATGGAAGTTTGTATGTTTGTAGAATAACCACTTTGTGTGAAAAAATTGCCTGTATGTACATATCTTCGCCTGAAATGCAAAAGGACGTAACAAACATCATCATTGAAATGCAAAATGTCATAACTAATAAAAAATTCAAAATTCACTTTTTGATTTATATGATGGATTCGAATTATCATTTTATGAAAAAAATTAAATATTGGTCACGACTTTTCCATTTAATTTACGATGTTGTTACCTCTTTTTGCATTTCAGGTGACGATATGTCTGTATCTAACATTTCATACTTTAAGAACCTTTAGTTAGGGAAATCCGTAACATTGTCTAATATTTACTGCGCTGAAAAAATCATTATATTCTATTGTTTTGCTAGTATACCAGACTGAAGTTCATTTCTTGAAGGAAACTTAGGTATAACATTTTTTACAATACCCACTTTGTAGAAGATTAACCACTTTGTGTGAAAAAGGCCTACATTCTATTTGCTAGCAATTCAATACCTGCTACTGTTTTGGCGAGTGTACATACATGCCAGGGTTGTTGCGAATATTATTCCGAAATAAAAGTTCTTTCCGGATAATAAACAAACCGCTTATCCAAATTAAACAAGTTTGGTATCAAATGAAAGAGGATTTAAATAGCTGCAAAACTGAAATGTCTAAACGAAGAAAGCCACATATTAAAAAATATTTCAATAAAAAATGTTAACTAATTACCATAAAACAAAAATTGTGTCAGGTATATGCATTTCTTTAGTATTAAATTATTAAAAAAAATATAAATAGAGGTCGTTCGCTATTTCTGTTTAAAAGCTATTTCAGTCCTCTTTCATATGATACCAAATTTGTTTAATTTGGACAGGCGGTTTGTTTATTAAGCGGAAAGGACTTTTATTTCGGAAAAATATTCGCAACAACCCTGATACATGCGAAACAGGCAGAAATGAAGTTTTTCGTTTATCGTAGAGTTTTGTACACGTACATTAACACTTGTGCATCTAAGGTCTGTACATCGCTGCATTTATGAACTTGTACCCTAATGCCCAGAAACTTAATACATTGCTGCACTCTGCCTGTTTATGGAAATGTATATGTATCTCCCGCTTATGTACAACGGAAGATCCATACATATGCTTCTGCCCATAAACTCTCACGCGTTTAGCCCAAGAAACTCGCACATTAGATAGTTTGTAAATATATACGCATATATGGATATGTATGCATATATATGTACATACATAAATTAGTATGTGTATGTACATTCCCTGCAAACCATTTTTTCAGAGTATTCTGCATTGTAAAGAAATTTTAAAGAATTCGTTAAGATTTAATTCGATTTTTTGCCGAATTTTCTAAAACGAAATAAATTACGCACACTTGCATTCTTTTACGAAATTTCGGAAGAAAATCTGTGAAGCAACGAAAATAATGGTGCTATGTGAAGAATATCTTTCAGAATTTTTCCAGAATTATTTTTTTTTTCGTACAGAAATTTCTTTACGAGTTCGTGTAAACCACTTCATATAATTTTCTTTGAAAATTCGTAAAAAATCGTTACACAAGTGAGATACTCCTAACGATTTCCTTAAGATTTCGGGAACTTTGGTTTGCAGGGTTTACATATTTTCGTGCATAATAATAACAACAAATTTACAAAAAACTATCTATCATGAAAGCATATGTGTGATAACAAATGAAGTCATTCCTCTATTTCATTCATTTTTGCAGAAAATTAATTCTTTGGAGTAATCGTATTTTTTTATCTTCCATTCGAAAAAATAAATTCCTATTTGTCCCCATCAAAGAATCAAAATACCAGAAAATTATATGTACATATGTACATAAGTATATTAAACAAGTAAGAAAGTCTAAGTTCGGGCGGAGCCGAACATTAAATACCCGGCGCAAGTATTAAATATATGTTTTCCACCTTTCCGAAAGCTACCGCTACATGATAAGCGGGTGTATAAATATTAAGTAAACTAGCAGCCTTAAATTTCGAAATATTGAAATTTCAAGCATTTCTGAAATTTACCGTTATATGAAAAGCGGCCGTAATTTTAGTCCGATTTCAATAATTTTCAACGGTTTGCTTTTATGTGGCAAGCACAATAATCATACCGAGTTTGGTAAAATTGCTAGAACTGTTACCGATATACATAAATGTGATCATAATTGGGCGGTGCCACGCCCATTTTCCAAAATTTTATCATAAGCGTATTTCCTGATAAAGAATTGTTGCAACCGTCAATCTTGAATAAATTAGCTTTAATATTTACTGATTTATCGAGGATTTCGTATTTCTCGAAATTACCGTTATATGGGATGTGGGCGTGGTTATTGTCCGATTTTAAAAATTTTCGGCCATTTGGTATGCTGTATCAAGGTCAACAACTGTGCCAAGTTTGGAAGAAATTGGTGCAGCGGTTTCTAAAATATACACATGTAACTATAAGTGGGCGTGGCTACGCCCATTTTTCAAAAATTTTTAATATTCTTATTCTTATCTTATTTCTCGTCTAAAAGTTATTCTAAATGTCAATTTTGAGTGAATTATCTTCAGTAGTTACTAAAATATCGCAGTTTTCGTATTTCTGAAAATTACCGTTATATGGGAGGTAGCCGTGGTTATTGTCCGATTTCGCCCATTTTCAATACCGTCCGTCCCACGCCCAATAGAAGTGCATGTACGAAGTTTCGTTAAGATATCTCAATTTTTACTCGAGTTATCGTGTGCACAGACGGACGGACGGACGGACGGACAGACAGTCACCGCTTAATCGATTTCTCTTTTCATTCTGATCATTTATGTATACATTTGTCTATATCTATCTCGATTCGTCTTGCCTGTTACAAACAACCGTTATGTGAACAAAGTTATAATACCCTTGTGCACAAGTGCGCTCGGGTATAAAAATCAATGCATTTCAAGATTACAAAAAACATAATAATATTAGAAAATGTAAAAAATAAGTTGTAACGTAGCATATCCTCTACGATACAATAACATACAGCATCGTTAATACATACAATATTGTACATACATACTGTACCGCACATACATACAACATTGTACATACATACTCCACCGTACATGTAAATACAGACATACATACAGCGACGTACATACACACACCATTGTACATACACACCACACCAAGTGAACACTGCTAGCAGCACACCAGCAGCATGCCCGAATAACTCACCAACCACTTCGCTCACCACACTGCATAAATCGGGACGGCACACGACGAATTCTCAACAAGCATGCAGCGCAACAGGTATAAAAGGCTTAACAAGTGCGCAGTCAGGTCAGTCTTGCTAGGTGAGTAGCTGACTTGACTGATCGATGAGCTAGTGGTGTGCTTGCGCATTAATGTCTTGCCGGCCAGCCAAGCCAAGCTCGGCGTAACCAATCGGTCGATCAGCTGGTGTGCCTGCGGGCGCACCAATGTGTCACCGACTGGCCAAGCCAAAACCAAGTACGACTCAACCCGCCGGCAGACCAGGATTGCACGCCTTTTAGGCATCCTAATTGGTCGCCGGCTGGTTGAGCCTCCGACACTGCCGACCCGTTCCAGCCCCTACTTTT
>NW_023458571.1:4378368-4380796 GCF_013731165.1 Rhagoletis pomonella
AAAACCAGTATTTTTTATATTCTTTCATATTTTATATCTTATTATATTTGGTTTTGTTGAGTCGCAAAGTTTGACATTTTGCATCAATATACTTCACTGAATGAAGCCTAAGCGATAAAAAAATATGTAGTATAGAACCTATTCGTATGCATGTAAATAAAATACTTAAATTTTATTATAGGTAAAATAACATTTTTATTAATTTTAAATTACAGTGTAGTCATAAAATGCTTCTTCTTCTTTCGTAGAATGTATGATTAATTTTATTATTAACACTATGAAAAACATTACTCAAATTATACCACAATACTTTCATTATATTTTAATCATTAATGTTAAGCGTTTTTGCAAAACATTTTGTTAAACAAAAACGCTTAACATTAACGATAAAAACAAAATAAAAGTGTTGTGTTATAACTCGTAGTATGTTTTTTACAGTGTGGAGAATGAAGGCAATCGCACATTCTACGAAACAAGCGCAGATTTTACGAAAATAATTTCGTTAAATATACGAATTATTTCAGCGCATTTTACAAAAATTTCATAAACAACTTAGAAAAAGCACGAAATTCTTTAGTAAATAGTACTAAACTCGTTAGTAAATAGTACGAATACATTCGTAAAATGTACTAAAGATCTGATGCCTCATAGTTTCGTAGTATCTACGAATACGGTTTTGTACAATCAACGAAAACTTACGAAAAATTTCGTAAGATGTACGCAAGTTTTCGTTATATTTACGCAGATTTTATTTTCAGTATGTAATGAACATAAATGTGATATATTTACATATATTTTTAACCATACATATGTATGTATGTACATATGTACATGTCTGTGTAATGTTGCGTAACAAGCCAATTAATTCAATTATTTGTTTTCTGTTGTTTTGATAACTCCGTGAATGAACTGGCATTTCAGGGTACTATTTTATATATATATAAGGAAAATTTGAAAGTTAGGGGGGGCGCTCGAGCACCCCCCTGCCCCTACCTGGCTACGCCCATGTACACAGATATATAGATTTATACTACATATAGAACCATATTTGTCTCATTAGAAAAAAAACGTCAAAATAAACAATGTAAGATTTATATATGGATGTGTATATAGAGCCAAAAGCAAAATTTTTGTTTTGCAGATCTTCCGCTGCCTACATTCGCACGAACGCAGCAATACTTTGCTCGATATGAAACAAAAACCGATATGCAGAGACGCAGCACGTAGCAATGTTTAAACGTAAAAATTTTGAAATTTTCGACGCAAACATTTCGGAAATGGTTCAATGAATCTTCGATTTGATAGTTTGTCTCAGTACGATTTGTAGATCGGTGGAAATAAGCGCTTTGTTTTAGAATATTATATAGATTTATAATACAAATAAAACCATATTTGTCTCAGGAAAAAAACATCGAAATAAACCATGTAAGATTTATATATGGGTCATTCCATACAATATTTACACCTCAATATTTTTTTGGGGTGAAATATATTTTTTTACATTCTTTATCGACAAAAAGAAGACACCTTTTTTTATTTCGCCATGATATTCGAAAATCTCGAAAAAAAATTCCCGAAATTTTTGAACTACGGAGAAGTATCTTTTTTCAATTGTTTGCAGTTAATAAACTTTTTGTCGGAGAAATATTAAGGTATCAAAATGTGCGTAATTACCTCGGCTTTCCATGAGAGTGTGAGATAGATTAAAATAAAAAAAAACTGCATTAAAAAATCGAATTTTTTTGTTTTTTTATCATCTTCATCATGTTTTATTTTTATTTTTTTCAACCTAAATAGTTGTCAAACTCAATGGAGTAGTTTAGTATAAACTTTATGTACGCAGGTATGAAAAAACTTCTACAGTTTCGGTGTTTCCATTCTCAAATTTTTACAGCTTACTCCATAAAGTTTGGCAACTATGCAGGTTGAAAAAAATAAAAATCAAACATGATGAAGTTAATAAAAAAAATTAAAAAATGCGATTTTTTAATGCAAAATCTTTTTATTGTAATCTATCTCACACTCTCATGTTAAGCCGAGGTAATTACGCATATTTTGATATCTTAACTGATTTTCTCCGACAAATAGTTTACTAACTGCAAACAATTGACAAAAGATACTTCTCTCAAAATTTCGGGAATTTTTTTTGAGATTTTCGAATATCATGACTGTTTAAGCCTGCAGCTTAAGTTTTAGTATACAAACTTCACCGAGAGATGTCGCTGCTAATCGCTCGCTGACAGGACTCGTTACTTTATCTCCCTTTTGGCACGAGTCCTGTTAGTCGATCCCGTTGCCAAATTCCACCGTCTGTGGACCCTATAAATGCGGCAATTCAGTATAGCCTCCTCCTATTTTGTGATCGACAGCCAGCGACATCACAGGTGAGTCAACTCATGTCTGTACATATATTTTTTCAATAAACCTA
>NW_023458571.1:4380896-4381949 GCF_013731165.1 Rhagoletis pomonella
CTGTCATGAAAGTCCCTTCGGAACCCGAATCAAGAAGAGCCCTAGCTGCGTAGTCCATTCCTAAGTGCCGAATGTACACCATATCCGTACCCAAAATTATGTTACTAGCACTAGCAGCAAAAAGAGCATTTACATTACCGGCTGCCGTTGGGGTAGCAGGCTGCCGAGTTTCTTCGTTCCCTGAAGAAGGTCGCCTCGTTGTTTCCGAAGGGCTGTTTGTACGTGGGGTACGATGCAGTAACGAATGGTTTCGTTGATGACAACTCAAACAAGTAAAAGTACTTTTACAGTTTCTCGCTATGTGTGAATGCGCTAGAGAATTCATACACAGGTTATATTTTCTAACTACCTTACAACGATCGTCTACCTGCATCGCTAAAAACTTGGGACATGATTTCAACGCATGGGACTGGTCTGGGCACAACCTGCATGCGGGCTGTGAGAAGTGACTGTGATAGGCCGATAATTTTTTTCCGAACGACAACGCTGGCGCTCGACTTGGTCTGGCCTTAGGCACTCGTGTGACTTGGATGTCCGAAACCATCTCCAAGGTCTGATACCTACTCGAAAGGTAGTTATCCAAATCCTCCCACCTCGGAATTCCAGCTTTGTTAACGATTCCCTGCTCCCACAAAGCCAAAGTGTTGTCTGGTAATCTGCTGGAAACTAAAAACACAAATATAGCATCCCAGTTCGCGATATCAATCCCATACATTTGCAGGACAGCGATACAATTATTCACTGTCCGCTGCAAATTTTTAATCTCCGTACCACGCTCAACTGTTACCGTGGGCAAGTTAAATAATGTCTTCAACTGGCTATTGATCATAACTCTTTTATTCTCGTAACGATCGCACAGGTTTTGCCACGCAATCGCAAAACCATCATTGGTCAACGGGGACTTTTTCACTATATCTTTAGCTTCTCCACGGGTTTTTTGATTGAGGTTGTACAATTTTTCAACTGGAGTTAACCGCGAATTATTTATGTAAATGGCCTTGGATAGATCCCTAAAGGATGGCCACGCCATATAATCACCATAAAAAATCTCCG
>NW_023458571.1:4382049-4384566 GCF_013731165.1 Rhagoletis pomonella
CTATAGTACTTAGTAAGGGTACTTAATAAACATCTGCTTGTATCCACATCGTGGAACCTCAGTTGGTTCATGGCATATTTCTAAAAGCGTCATTTTTTATTTTAAGCGTGTAGCAGGGTTACATTGCCGTCTTAAAGCTAAGCGTACACGGTAGAGAAATCTCTCGAGAGTTTCACTGAAATAAAAAATCTCCTCTCTCAATTAAGTTTACACGGTAGAGCAACTCTAGGAGATATTCACTCTAGCTAGAGACGAAATAGAAAAATCTCAACTTTTATCTATCACGTACTCTACAAGCTGTGTACACGGTAGACAATAGTTACCTCTCGCCTATAGTTAGGGTTCTATATCGAATTGTTGTCAACGCTTGTTGTATGTATATATGTAATTATATCAAAGCCACGATGTAGAAAATATAGTTGGTGTCCATGGGCGCAGCCAGGTAGAGGCCCCCTTAACTTTCAAATTTTCCTTATATATATATATATATATAATAGTACCCTGAAATACCATTCTGGCTACGCCGATGGCGCCATCAGCGGAGCGCTAACCCTTCGTGGATTTGACAGCATTCACCTATTTTCTGACGTCATAAAATACATTTTCGCAATATGAACAAGAATTAAATTTTCAAATTGTACTTATTTGCCGAAAAAATTGTACCTAAAAGTAGACAAATACACCTAAAAATTAAACTTGGCAACCTCTCTCTTCGGTACTATGTGTACTTTTGGACTCGCATCAAACAACCTTTAATATTTAAAACTCCCTTAAAAGGAGTCTCTCCGAGCAGTTCCAGCCAAACTACTATATATATGTATGTAGGTATTCACCAAGTTGAGCAAGTGGCCTGGCACTCTGACAAAACAGCAGACAACTCAAGCAACGACTATTGCCAGAGTGCCAGACCACCTGCTCAATTTGTGAATACCCCTTATGTTCTAACCAATAATTATGCCCCTTTGCAAAGGACGGAGGCTATTGGAAAAGCCATTGAAATACCAAAATAAAATAAGAGGATGATTCCCGGTACATTATTTGGCTACGTTCTAATTGCACTTAAAATTGTGCAATTGTCAAGACTTTACTATACGTGACCGTAGAGCAAAAAGTCTATTTAGCTTGCTAAATAGAGCGTAGAGTTGTCGTAGATTTTTCGATATAGCTTCGTTGGACTGTGTACACGGCGAAAAAGTCTGGCTAAATAACTCTCACATAGACTTTGTAGGTGAGTCTCTCGTAGAGCTCTAATGACTGTTTACACGTCTCTAGCGAGATTTTTGTCTAAATCTCGTGTTTTTTCTCTACCGTGTACACTTAGCTTAAGAGCGTGTAGACCGGGCAATCCAGTAGACTGTCAAATTAAGAAATTTCAGAAAGCAGTTGCATGAGCAGTGGCATCTTGCATGTAAAGTGCCTTTCGAAATAATGTTTTTTATTTCCGAAAGGCGAATTGCAGGGAAAATTTATGAAATCCCTTTTTTTACACGGAGAGTAAATATTTCTCGATTTTAAAATGCAACCGTGAGCCGTTAAAATAAACAAATTTATAAGAGCAAGATAACGAAAAATAAATGGATTTAGAAAAACATATGAAATGGGTCGACACTATCGATAGTATCGATAGTCACCCTTAAGACTATCGTAAAACATCGATGGACTTGACTATCGATAGTTTGACAGCTCTAGTGGATTTTTATATCAGAATCTCATCTTTGTGAAAAGTAGAGATAGAGGGTAATGAATGTAAGCCCTCGAAAAGGCGATAGAACCTTCATGGCTTAAATTAAAGCTAGAACTCTCGACTATTATCTCTGAAAATAGATCTTAAATATATGAGAACTTAAAATATTTTTTACCATTATTATCTTGTTACATCGGTTGAATCTGGCATCGCTATGTGTATCGATACTTAGATATAGTAATTGTCATCACTGATATGAATTATCGCTGATTTATCCTCATTAAACACGTAAGCCATGATTCAATAACACAAGGTTCGATAAACTGACAGTTGTTTCTCTCGCACCGCTCCCTTAACAGTGGCACCGTGTTGCTTCTTTGCAAATTTACATGGAAACAGTGTAGCTTTGGTGTGAAATAAAAGTATAAGCTTTTGTGCAATATGTTTATTTTTATATGCATATGAAGCATATTTAACTGATGAAAACATAAGCAATGGATGTTTACATCACTCTCATAGTAGTCTTATTTTAATTTTAAGTCATTTTGCAGTTTTTATACAGCTAAATAGCACATAAATTACGTAATTCACGTAGATATATCAATATTACGTTCAACATTTCGTTTAAAATGCCAGATTTCCTGCAAATACATTAGAATTTATCAAAGGAATTCCACTACTAAGTGCCTACTTTGCGTACTTTTCTACTACCATTTTCGAACCAAGAGATTTCATTCTTCCCCTTTCTCCGTCCTTCGTAAATGCAACCTTTTGTAAGGGAGTGTCAAACCGCAGCTGTCAATAATTATCTAACCTTGTATTATTGAATCATG
>NW_023458571.1:4384666-4391358 GCF_013731165.1 Rhagoletis pomonella
ATTTTTAAATTTAACGAACTTGTTTATTCAAATTATCGTCGACAAAAAATCCCACCATGTGCCACAATCATATGTTTTTCCTAATTGCAAATTCTTGCTGGCAAAATTTTTTCCGGCTCGAATTTGTAACTGCTCTCCAAAAAATAGTCTTTTTACTCGTGATTTATTTAAATAAAACATGCGAAGTTTAGTTGAAACATTTTAGCCGTTTTTAGCCGGATTTATTTGCCAATTTAGCCGGTTCGTCCAAAAAGTTCTGGCAACACTGGTTCTAATATTTCCAACTCAACTTTTGTAACCTGGCCTTGATAAAATACCACTTCTCATTACTGTAGCAAATGCCTCAAGAGAGCTTTAGATTATAAGGCCCATGATAAAAACATTACAAGGTAAATTCATTCTCTCAATTCGCCGGCCATGATTTTGTTCTGACGTTTGCCAACATTTTAAAATCATATAAAATTGAAAATAAAAAAATTAAATTGTTCACAATTGTTGTTGTTTGAGATTGAAAATGAGAATGTGTGTGTGGGTTTGAGTTTTGATTTTAAAATTATATTGTTGGCAAACGTCCGACTGCCTCTCAATTGTTTTACCTTGTTATGTTTTTATCATGATAAGGCCGAACCCGGCTCTCCCTTTTCCATTAAATGAATTTTTTTCTGTTAGTACGGCACTTATAGAATAAATCTCCATAACAAATTTAAAATACTTCCAGAGATTTTCTATCCTTCCAGAGATATGTATTAAGAAGTTTTTAGTATTGAATTTAGAATTGATTTTACATACCTCAGTACCAAGTCCCAGTACTCTACCATGAACAACTCTAGAGATATGCAGTATAAAACAGTAAATTTGTACGGGAGGTACCATGTCCCCTTTTCGAATAACGCAAATTTTTCTCCATGAGTATGGAATTAATTTTGTATACACATCTCGGTGCCAAGTTCCAGTCCTCTGCAATAAACACCTCCAGAGATATGCAGCATAGAAAAGTCAATTTGCATGGGAGTTGCCACACCACCTTTTCCAATAACTCTCATTTTTCTCCATGAGTATGGTATTAGATTCACATACATACATACATATGTATTTCCTTATCAAGCTTGAGTACTTTACCCCAAACATTTGAAGAGATATGCATTATGAAACTTTCAGTCAGTATGGGAAGTGCTACGCCTCTTTTCCAAAAACGTCCATTTATCTCCGTGAATATGAATATAAATTCACACGGTGTTGGCAAAATGTTAATCTGATTAACGATTAAAAATTAGGGATTAAAATGTTAATCGCGCTTGACGATTAAAATTAGTTAGTCGTAATCCACCGTACGATTAATGATAAAAATTTTTTAATCGTTAATCGCTGGCTGCGATTACGATTAATTAATTTTAAACATTAATCGTTAATCCAATTAAAAATAAAATCTGATTAAGTTGTCTAGTTTGTCCGAATTTGAAACCAAACACCAGTTATAATAATTATTTTGTGCTTTACGCTTATAAAAAGCACATAATAAAAAAAATTATAATTATTGTTATTAGTGATATATAAACTGGGAACTTTTACAAACCTAGTTTGTTAAACGTTTGATGGTATACATATATCTTAATGAAAATGCACACCAAATTGCTTAGATAGATGAGGAAACCCGACTTAGCCATACTGGATTAACTTGCTTTGTGTGCAGAGGAAAATTCCAGCATAACTTAATTAATCACCAAACCTACTTGATCAAATTAAGAGTTAATGATTAAAAATTAATTTTTTAATCGCGGTTACGGTTAACTGTTTAGTCGCATTAAAATTAATCATGATTAACTGTAATCCGATTGAATTTAATCGAATTAACTAATTGATTAAAACATCAATCGATTATTGCCAATATTGATTTCACATACATATCACTATACCAAGTTCCAGTTCTCTCCCACAAATACTTCCAGAGATATGTATGTAATATGAAAATTTCAATTTGTATGGGAGGGGCCTTGAGTTATCGGACTTATTTTTAGCCTAAGACCATCCTTCCGAAATCCGTAGTAAGTGTACCAAAATTCGTTCTAATCGGGAAACTGGTTAAGGAAGTAGCCTATTTTTCAATCCAGGTCATAAACCATCTGTGAGCAAAATTTAATTTTCAAACAGGTGGCAATTCTTAGAAAAGGTAGCCTATTTCCTAATCTAGGCCATAAGCTATCTGTGTGCAAACTTTCATGCAAATCAGTTCAGTCATTTCCGCGTATTAATTTAATTAAACTTTTCTAATAAGTGACAACTCTTAAAATAGTAGCCTATTTTCCAACATAGGTCATAAGCTATCTCTGCGCGAAATTTCACGCAAATTTATTCAGTCGTTTCCGCGTACTAATTTAATTAAAGTTTTTTAACAGGTGGCAGCTCTTAAGAAAAGTAGGCTATTTTCCAATCCAAGTCATAAGCTATCTGCGTGCAAATTTTCATGCAAATCCATCCAGACGTTCCCGCATATTAAATAAATTAAACTTTTTTAACAGGTGGCAACTCTCCCAAAAAATTAGCTTATTTTCCACTGTAGATCATGAGCTATCTGCTTGCAAAATTTCATGCAAATCTATTCAGTCGTTTCCGCGTATTAATTTAATTAAATTTGTTTAACAAGTGGCAACTCTTGAGAAAAGTAGCCTATTTTCCAATCTAAGTCATAAGCTATCTCTGTGCAAATTTGCATGCAAATCCATTCAGTCGTTCCCGCGTATTAAATAAATTAAACTTTTTTAACAGGTGGCAACTCTTAACAAAAATAGCCTATTAACCAATCTGGCCCATAAGCTAGTTGCGAACAAAATTTGATGTAAATCCGTTCAGTCGTTTCCACGTGATGATTTCCCAAACATCCAAATAAACAAACTTTCACATTTATAATATTAGTAAGATAATATGTACATACACATACTAGCTCTGATCCAGTGCGCCATGAACTTACAGGTTTTTATAGGAACTTCCAGGAGGTTACACGAAAAATGATCCCGTACACCAAAGTCCTCCAATATCCTGTAAATGAGAGCAATTTTTGGAGAGTTGTGTAGAGAATGAAGTTGCAAGATTTTACCAGACCTTTTTCTTCTGGTAAAATCATGAAAAGTATCTAGCGATCACTGGTTGACGTTTTTAAAGGAAAACTGCTTTTTTTGTTCCCGTACTTTTGTTCTTACTCACTTCTTACTCTCACTTCAGAGAGTCATTTTGCTGTTTGACATTTTTACAGGATTTTACACGAAAAGTATTATTTAACATTTGATCAGATAACTTGTCCCAGTTTTTATACCCGAGCGCACTTGTGCACAAGGGTATTATAACTTTGTTCCCATAACGGTTGTTTGTAATAGGCAAAACGAATCGAGATAGATATAGACAAATGTATACATAAATGATCAGAATGAAAAGAGAAATCGATTAAGCGGTGACTGTCTGTCCGACCGTCCGTCCGTCCGTCTGTGCCCACGATAACTCGAGTAAAAATTGAGATATCTTAACGAAACTTGGTACGTGAACTTATTTTAGGCGTAGGACAGATGGTATTGAAAATGGGCGAAATCGGACAATAACCACGCCTGCCTCCTATATAACGGTAATTTTCACAAATACGAAAACTGCGATATTTTAGTAACTACTGAATAACTGATAATTCACTCAAAATTGATATTTACAATGAGTTTCAGACGTAAAACATGAATATTATAAATCTTCGGAAAATGGGCGTAGCCACGCCCACTTATGGTTACATGTGTATATTTTGGTAGCCGCTGCACCACTTTCTTCCAAACTTGGCACAGTTGTTGGCCTTGGTACAGCATACCAAATGGCCGAAAATTTAAAAAATCGGACAATAACCACGCCCACATCCCATATAACAGTAATTTCGAGAAATACAAAATCTTCGATAAATCAGTAAATATTAAAGCTAATTTATTGAAAATTGATGGTTGCAACAACTCTTTACCAAGAAATACGTTTATGATAAAATTGTGGAAAATGGGCGTGGCACCGCCCACTTGTGATCACATATACAGTATTGGACATATCTATAGCACCCCCCTTTCAAAGGAATATTGTTTGCCGCTTATGTTTAATTATTTGTTTCTAAGAATTTTCAATTAAAATATAGTTCATTCTCCAACAAAACCCATATAAACCAACGTTTTAAACTTTTTAAAAGACCGCAAAAAAGTGCTGTTTAAGCGACTTATGCATTTCCCGCATAAACAAAGAACAGCGAACACACACACGCACTTGTATATTGCACTCCCGCCCAAAACCAAGTGCAGCGAATAAACACACGCACATGTACTTAAAAATAATTCGTTTGTTCTTCATTGGGTATGCATTTTTTAATGCACTTCTCAACTGCCGCAGAACAAAACCTACTAAAGTAGTTAATTTCTGGCACTTCAAATCATGCTCAACAAACGTGCTTGATGCATCACAACTCTCTCGGAGTTGTCTCACTACTTTGCCTACTTGCCTACTTTGCGTACTTTTCTACTACCACTTTCGAACCAAGAGATTTCATTCTTACCCTTTCTGCGTCCTTCGTAAATGCAACCTTTTATAAGCGAGTGTCAAACCGCAGCTGTCAATAATTATCTAACCTTGTATTATTGAATCATGCGACACCAGCTTGCTGGCTCCATCAAGTGATTGTACCATCAGGCTCGAAGCATATAACTTAACAGCATGCTGGTACAATATTTATTTCTAAACAAATGAGGTCGAGGTAAGATCGAAATGATTGGAGCCGAAATTTCATGATTTTTCTATCATTTTGTTAAACATTGTTTTTTTTTTTAGTTCACGACTGCAATATCGTGAACTTAATCTTCCACAAACACGGCTTTGACTCATATAGTGCAAGAAATTTCCGCCTAAATACTTTTTACTTAGAAAATTGAGCTAATTTCACCACTCACGACACCAGCAGCTGGTACAATCACACCACAAGAACATACACAGTCAATGGACTTGATGGGCCATTTAACAAATTAAGCATATTAAGGGCCGTAAGCTGATCTATTTTAAACTATATGTATATATATCAGTCTTTCTTAGTTTGAAAATTCATCTCTTACATAAATGAAAAAAAAGTAGATCAAATTAAGCATATACAACTTTTTCATGCCAAGTATAAGTAAACTCTCCAAAGGGCTAAAAAAAAGGGCTAGGGGCAATTGTAAATTTATGTGGCTAAAAAAAGTATGTGGTAGCTAAATCTAGCCACCAAAGGGCTAAAACGGCAACACTGTTCAGCATACAGAGGTGGTACAAGAGCTACCATTGGCCACAGCGCCTACCCAATTTTTGAAATTAAATAAATAACCGGTGCTCAACACTCCGCTTTACGAACACCCCCAAAAACTCTTACAGAGTTTAAGCGGCAAAGCCACAGCGCTGCAAGCCGTAGGGACTCTGCATGACTTACAACCATGCAGAGGTGGTAACTGATGGTTATCATTGGCTCCGACGCCTACCCAAAACATTTTTGCTTTAATAAATTTTTATGCAAATACATTCATCCTCTGGTCCTGCCCTCACACTGAGTTATTCATGGTCCCTTGAGCCGGATACTCGCGGCTTATTTTACATCCACTAGACGACAAGTCGTCTAGGGGGGCCAGGATGTTTAAGCGACGTATGCATTTCCCGCATAAACAAAGAACAGCGAACACACACACTCACTTGTATATTGCACTCCCGCCCAAAACCAAGTGCAGCGAATAAACACACGCACTTGTGCTTAAAAATAATTCGTTCGTTCTTCATTGGGTATGCATTTGTTAATGCACTTCTCAGCTGCCGCAGAACAAAACCTACTAAAGTAGTTAATTGCTGGCACTCCAAATCATGCTCAACAAACTGGCTTGATGCATCACAACTTTCTCGGAGTTGTCTCACGGGGCTCTGTATGACTTTCAGCATCAGTGTTGCCGCGAATCATTTTTAGTGGTAGCCAAATTCCTTTAAAAAAAGGGCTAAAATTTTTAACTTACATATACATATATCATTATACATGCAAACATTTTCAATAATTAACCGTATAGAAAAACAACGAACTCTGGAAAAAAGCAAATATTTTATCCAACCAAAAACATTTTTGTATAAAAGGGGAAATATACGACACCAGCATGATTCAATAATACAAGGTTCGATAAACTGACAGTTGGCTCTCTCGCACCGCTCCCTTAGCAGTGGCACCGTGTTGCTTCTTTGCAAATTAACATGGAAACAGTGTAGCTTTGGTGTGAAGTAAAAGTATAAGCTTTTGTGCAATATGTTTATTTTTATATGCATATGAAGCATATTTAACTGATGAAAACATAAGCAATGGATGTTTACATCACTGTCATAGTAGTCTTATTTTAATTTTAAGTCATTTTGCAGTTTTTATACAGCTAAATAGCACATAAATTACGTAATTCACGTAGATATATCAATATTACGTTCAACATTTCGTTTAAAAAGCCAGATTTCCTGCAAATACATTAGAATTTACAAAAGGAATTTCACTACTAAGTGCCTACTTTGCGTACTTTTCTACTACCATTTTCGAACCAAGAGATTTCATTCTTCCCCTTTCTCCGTCCTTCGTAAATGCAACCTTTTGTAAGGGAGTGTCAAACCGCAGCTGTCAATAATTATCTAACCTTGTATTATTG